>NW_019100980.1:480004-589542 GCF_001856785.1 Myzus persicae | reverse complement strand
GTATACCTTTCCACAAACTATTAAACTTTAGTTGTAGCTAATATTTACATATTACATATTTTACATATTAACTGCACACAACATAAACAGCAGTTAGACATTGATTTCTACTCTCATCAAATACGTCGTTATGTTCAGTAAAATAACTAACAAACTAAATTAATAATCATATAAACATCATAGTGTTTTTTTTTTTTTACTGAAGCTTTTACGTCGTATTTTATGATATAAACATCGAATACTCCTCTGTACACATTATACCGTTGGTTTTTGAACTTAATAAATCTACTTATTCAAATCATTTGGTTATGTAATAATAATTAATATTATACAAATTGCAGCTAACTTAATTTATGTAGAATTTCAGACATTAATAAAAAAAAAGTCGATTTCAACGATTTTATTCTTAGAAATCAGTGTTAAAAACAGTATATTAATTTGATGTACCATACAACCGTATATCGTAATAAAAAGAAAAAGTTTAGAATATTTTGGTAATCGATAAAAGATGATAGGCGAGAACTGGGTAAGACGGGAAACCCAATACCTACTTAAACTTAGTTTAACTTGTCATAGTGAAAGTTTTACTGTACAGTTTAATATGGTGTAATCAAACAGTGGTTTTCTTTATTTTGCTGACTAAAAGCAATGATACCAGCAAATACTGAAACTCGCAAGATCTATAAAAACACCATACGTTTATTGGCCCGTTAAACACTCATACTTCAATCCTTCTCAATTCAAAAAAAAAAAAAAAATGGAAATTCCTTATTTTTTACGATTGTACCTATATAGTTTTATAATTTGGTATCATAAAAAGAAAAAAAAATGTATTAGTATAATAATTGACAGTAGACTAACAAAATAACTGCATATATGAGATATGTCATAATATGATGACCTACTCATACTACACACCAATTGTAAATTATTCGAACAATAATACTATTATACCGAGCCATTTACATAGCCATCGCATCATAACAAATTACGTTTTCAGGCTCTATTATATTATTAGCTCCTGCGAATAGGTCAAAAACATATTATGATATAAATTATAACCCAAAATATTATTAATGTTAATTATTAGTACAATATTCAATTATTACATGGTAGATAATGCCACGAAATACACTAAACTATATTGTCCACAACTACTAATTAACAAAGTTAATTATTGCAGCCAATGGCCTTAGAAGCCGATGCTTTAAATAATAATTTTAAAAAAAGTGTACAAAAATATTGTCATAAAATATAGATCGTGATTCGTGGCTTGGGGTGGCGTGTTGGCTGCTACCAGTCACTGAATGCTTCCGAGTAGCTTCCGGATGGGTGACCACCCGATTTCAAAGTAGTTAAAAACCTTGCCACACATACACGTATTTGCTACCTACCTTAACAACCATAATAATCTTAAAAAAAAACAACCTACTGTACTAACCTCACTCCTACCACAGTTCACAATCGTTATAACAGCTAATGGCCCTAGTCGCCATGCTTAAGTTCAATAAAAAAAATAAAAATATATAGATCTATTACGAGTTTCTTATTTAGTTATTTTTCATGTCTTAAAAATTTATATTGTGACATGCTCAATACTAACCTACAGTTGTATAATTTCAAATTTGTATACAACTCATAATCTTAATACTTGTTTATACATATATTTATTATAATACTATTATTTACAAGATAAAGTAAATATTAAACTTTTTAGTTTGGCTGAAAAGGGGATTGTACGATTTTGGTCGAAAACGTTTATGCCCTAATCTGTACACATAATATTATTTACAAATTTACAATAGAGACTATAAATCGATAAGATTTCACTCATTCCAATAAAAATAATATTTCTTAAAATTATTATTAGATTTCTTTTTCATTATTTAAATCGTTTGTACTGTTCCTCTTTTTTCTTTTGTTGTGTTTGTTGCATATTTTTTTTTCTGTATTATTTGCCAATACTATTTCAGTATTTTTTATTATCATATTATACTTCTGCTTCTCTAATATCGTTTTTAACATTTTGATGACTTGATAGTTGGATTTGATAATATAATATTTATGTAAACAAACTTACAAACTGCGTCGTCTTCTTAAAATCTTAAAATAAGATATTCACATCATTATTCTATTAAAATTAGTAAAATCAAATATATTTAAGTAGGTATTGTTCTTTCCTAGTAGTCCCTTTAGTTTATTGGACATTTATAGTGGCTTGGTGTGGTGTGGTGCCTACACTCAAGTTTTGTAAGCGTTCTAAGTGTACGCACCGGCCGGTGTTGTTAACTCCGGGTGACCATTAGCTATTTTTAGCAACATATTCAAGCCACAAATACTCAAGCACGTGTTTACTACCCTACCAACACAAAAACCTACCTACCAAAAAAATATGCAAACATATACAAGAAACCCCCTACCGTATCATCCCACACCTAACGGCCTTTGTTGATAGCGAGTCCCCCTTAATAATAATAATAATAAAAAAAATTAATTAATTATAAAGGTGTCAAAAAACAGTTTAACATACACGAAATCGAGTTAATTGAAACTAAATGTCTGAATATTTTTTTTTAAACATTCTCTCGGATATTATATAGCTGTCGAATGCTTAAAAAAGCAAAAGCAAATAAGTGCCTATATTTAACTTGTTATATTAAGACGGATACTATAATTGTCTAATGTAGAATATTTCAATAACTGATGAAGATCGGTTTAAATTTATTTATGAAATATTTGTTTGTGGTTGTTTTCAATATCTATAACATACTTGTTGGATAGTAACCTGCCTTATTAAAATGTTTTACTGCATTCTTCGGTTTTTCTTGAAAAAGGATGTATTAAAAAAAAATTCCTTAGTTGAATTTTTCTGAATTGTGACTTAAAAAAGCAGTTTTTACACGTGTATTAACAATCTAACTCTTATGAAAATCTTTTTTTCTGTAGTTAGCAAAATATATTCACTGATATCCCTAGATTTCATCAGACCGGCTCGAATCGTATTACCTTATTATACTATAATTATTTCGAAAATTGCCTATATTTATAATCTACCTTCTCTTCAACTTTTTATTTTGCTGAACGTTGTTAAAACCATTTCAATTATTGAGACTGTATTAACAATTTATACTTAAATATTTAATAGTATAATTATTATCTATACATTTAAAATCCAAATAGTGGCTGATTGCTGTAACTGAAAAACTACGCAACGTTCGAACTTGAAATTTGGAATAGAGGTTCTTCTCATATTTTCACCGTGTAAAAAGAAAGGATTTTCAAAAATGTTGCGTTACAGTGGAGTCAACAATTATATATTTTGTATTGTGCGGCATGGCTGCTCGCGGTCTTCTAGCTACCTGCAACTTATTATTTTTGTCATTCATGTAGATAAGAATTGTTCCGAGAAGTGATAGGGATATATTGTAAATATGAAGAAAAGAAAAATACACACGAGCGAAGCCTAACAATTCGACTAGTACTTTAATATATACATTGTATTGATTTCTCCCAATACAATTGCACCCGATAATTTCTTACCTTCATTGTTCTAAAGTTAAACAATATAAGAGTATTTATAGTTTTCTAAATAATATTGAAAATTATCGTTGTGTTAATTTGTTTACGTAGGTACTACATTGTTCAACACGCGCCTGTACTGTATTTACTTACCATTTGAAAAGAACTCTAGCATAATAATAATCCAATAACCTGAACTGCTTCCTACAATAATTCAACCGCTATTTTCAACAATAAGCTGTTAACAATGTTCAAATTTAATTTTATGCTTAAAAGTACACTAATACTAATCCCACTGGATCAATTATTTCTCAATTACCTATAAGTTTTTAATAAACTCGGTTCATCCTTTGTTTTCTGAACGAGTTCCAAACAAATTTATATGAAAAATAAATATTTCTTTCCAATACCGAAGTCTATTCAATACTACCATGGTACGGTTGAGTAAGTTCAATTTTTATATTCATGAAATAGTGAAGTGCGGTTTAAAATTACACTTTAATAAATAATATGTAGCTACAGTTTGTCAGTGTCCACATATTATCGGTTACGTTTTAACTTTAAAAGTAATGTGATTAATTCAAACAAATTCTCTATTGTGTGATAAAATATGTTCAACAGCATTACAAGACGTAGACACGCTTATTAGGGTCCTGTGTTTTACTTTTTTTCACTAAAAAGTTAAAATGAATAAATGTATGATTACACATTACAATTTCCATACAATTTTTGTCGACTTGATTATTTGGTATTGTTTGAAAACACAGTTGGTTTTCATTTATATTATCTCAAGTCCCAACTACTCTTTATTAGTTATCAGTTGGGTTTTTTTGTTTTTCTGGCATGCATCATTTCAATTGTTTAGTGCTTAATTTTCTAAAATAATTATATTCATACTGATCACAACGATTTTAGTTTAATTTAGTTTCACTCTTGAGCGTGCGTCATATAATAAAATCATATACATACATTAAGTTGTTTTAAATAATGCCCGTTTTCCGGAACCAATTTAACACAACAAAACAGTATATCTTATACCTACATGTAGTTATAAGCATACGTGTATTAATTATCTTCGTAATTGTTTTAAATAAATCATTTAATAAGTATTTTAATTGAAAAATGTTGAATAAAGATGTTGTTAAGCATAAAATGTTTAATTAAATTTCACGCAAAATATGGGAAGTGGGAAATATAATCACTAAACCAGAACGATGAAATATAAAACGTATTAATGGTCGAAAGACTACTCAATTTTTGTGTGCTAGTTTTAATAAATACGCATTATATATATAGATATATATTGTATTATAATTTATGCAAGTTTGTGGAAACGTACTATCTATATATTTGATAATGATATACATCAACAACATAAAAACTCCTATCAATAATCCTGCACTCTGGGGGTATTATCGGTGAAAATTTGAGAAAATAACTAGTAACTATATTATATTGACAGCTGCTGATATAATACACTAGGTAGCTCCTTTAATTGATAAATAACTTAGGTTAGGTTACAAAATTAAAAGTGTCAAACGATTATTGTAATTCGATGGCGCTAAACTAATTCTCAATAGGTGGAAATAAAAGAAACTTATATTCATCACAAGTTCACAATGAATAATAATAATAATACGTTTGCTATAATAGTGGAAGCAACCACTTTGTCAGCTATTTCCGTCTTTTTTTCGCATTACATTTATCCTATAGACATCTATAGTATTAGGTATAAATAGTGGTTGACATGTCTTCATAAATCTTATATGTATAATTTTTATGAATAATATATTGTCACCACTTAATAGGTGAATGACAACAAATAAAAATCTAACTAGGAGTCGAACTTTCAAATTTTCGTATATGTTATTTATTTCTTTGATAGGTTGTCAAATGGTATGACCTCTTACCCTTCGTCTTATTTACCCACCTCCAGGTGAAACGTAAAAGCATACCTCTACCTATTTCAATACCAATTTAAAATCAGTAAGTCAGTAATTCAACTTAAAAATCGGCGAAGTTGCCTTGCCATAGTGAGTGCAGTCGAACGTACCTATCGTTATTGAGTAGAACGTGTTAAGTTTTGATTTTTCAATGGTAAGTCATTGCGTAAGGATAACGATTCCAAAATGAAACTGTTTGTCAGGCTTTATTTCAATGGATATATTACTACATAGATTTATATTGGCTGTCTCGTCCTGCGTATTCAAAGATTTGTTTTTTTTTTTATAAATAAATTAGTTGAATATCCCGGCTTTGCCCGAGTGAACGTTTTTGTAGCGTATCCTTTCTAGTATACAGAGTGATCCAACAAGTATGCTCACCCCCTTTTTTTTGGAATCTTGAAATATACTCAAAGACCATATTTTCATATTCTTGAGATTTTTTGTACCACTTAAGGAGTGTCCTGTGGCGATACAAACTTTTGTTTTTTTAATTGGAACCCTACTTTTTTACTGTAAATTATTTAGCTAGTAACTTTTTTGAGAATTTTCATGTAACGAAATCAAAATTCGAACGAGTAGTTTTCTAGTTATAACACATTTTGCACTAAGGATAATATAGTTTATAATAGGGAATAAGGATATGCTTATATACAGTATACGTTGTTATCTATAGTCTATACACATAATATAAAATAATACGTCATTTTATATTCATTTAGTCAAACACTTAGGTAAATAGCTAGTAAAATCCTTCTTGATTTATTAAGTTATTTTTCTTATTCTATGTGTATAACTGTAGTATAAGCATATCCCTATTATAGAATAATATCCTTAGTACAAGTTGTCTAATATTTAGAAAACCACTAGTTCGAATTTTGATTTCGATACATCAAAATTCTCAAAAAAATTATAGTTACGCTAAATAATTCAAAGAAAAAAAGTGGGGTTCTCATTTGAAAAACAAAAGTTCGTATAGCCACAGAACACTCCTTAAGTGGCACAACAAATCCCAAGAATATGAAAATATGGTCTTTGAGTATAAATTTAAAGATTCTAAAAATCAGATTTTGAAAAACTTCATTATTAAAGAAAAATGGGGGGGGGGTGAGCACACTTGTTGGATCACTCTGTATATACCCTATAGGTATCTATATCTGTATCTCTATTTTTTGTGTACTTCAATTCATGGACAAATCAGAGTCAGTATATCTTGCTTATGAAATTATTTGACTTGTATGGCGGATCGGATTTAGCACTCGGTATATTTTTTAACGTGGTTTAAACTACGTACTTTCTAAAATTTTCTGACATCTCTGGGATTTTGATCAAATTTATTTGAGTAGTTTTTGAGTATATAAGCTACACTCTTACATTTGGTTTTAAGATATTGTTTCTTTATTTGAGGTCAAAATCGCTAGAATTTGATACATGCTTGCTCTTGATATGCCAGAGTATTTAATTATTAATTATAAATATAAATGAAAAAAAGTTTAAATCTCCCCCTTGAATCTCAAGATCCTTCTTTGACCATCTCTTTAAAATGAGAATATCGGAAAATTATTTCTTATTGAACATCTAGATCATTAGAGGAACCATTATTCCAAATTTCAAGTTCATACATTAAATAGTTTTTGAAATGTAACGATGAATGAGTGACCAATGAGTGAGTGAATGAGTGATATTTGTAATATAACTATATATATATATAGAGAGAGAGAGATTTATAAAAAAAATATATATATTATGCCATATTTATACTAATATTATCATAGTAACTAGCTGATTCCGTGCACTTAGGTGCCATTGAAAATCACCAACTCTATATAATATGTCAGAAACCTTGGAGTGAGTGTACTTAACAACTTCACAAAGTTTCATCGCGATCGGACATACTTTCGATCGTACGTAAATAGATTACAAAGCTTATCATGAAATCTTATATTCTCATCATACACAATATGTATTACGTACCTATAACATTGTATTTGTCCAATTTTGTTCGTAGCAGTTTAGAAACCTTTTTTTTGGGGTGAATAAAGCCCGCCACGAAAGTTTCACGGGGATGGGATTAATAGCGTAGGAATACATAAAGGATAAGCAAACAGACAAACATTGGATTTTATATGTATATTATACATGTATGCGCACATTGCACCACGCACTAAATAAACACACATGACACTGTATAATTTATAATAGGTATATATTATAAATCGTCTGTAACCAATGCCTGGTATAAATTTAACAGCTAATACAACACTATACTTTAAGTGTATCTCAGTTAGAGCGTAAGTAAATCGCACCTCGTACACCTAAAAATAATCTCTGAGATTTTTGTTAAAATAAATGGAGTGGTTTTTGAGAATAAAAGCTAGGTACAAACCTAATGATAAGGTATAGGTAGTTTCATTAAACGCGACGTTTTGATACAAGCTTTTACCACATCTTTACGAGTAACCAATGTCAACCATTTAATATATAGGTACAATAAAAAAAATACTTTTTTCTACTATTACTTTTATACTCTGTAACCAATAGCAACCATTTATAAACAAAATAAAAATTTCCGATTTCCAACATGAATCTCAAAATTCTTATTGGTTTGCACCTCTTTAAAATGTGAATTTTGGAAAACTCATTCTTAGTGTATACTATTACAAGGTGGTGCGAGGGTATAGGTCTTGTCAAAATGTCAAAACCATATAGTTTAGGCTCTACATTGATCAGTGAGTCTATTAGGATACGTTCCATTACATACATGGATTGCAATTTGTAATTTATTTTTCAATTAGTGATACGATAAGTTGAACTATTATTTGGAAAAATAAATATTAATCGATAACTATAACTATGTGCGATTTATAATAGACTAGGTGACTTATATGGCAATACAGGTGGACTCTAGAACAGTATCATAAGGTTGCAATGAATATATTTCGAAAATGTAATTATTTTTAGTGAATAAAAAAAAATATAGTTACGTAAAGTGACAAAAAATGTCAAGCACCAGCTTAATAATAAGATTTTTGAATCACAATAAAATTATTATTATACAATAATATGTTATTAAAATGTAAACATCAATCGCTCGTAAAAAATATGGGGCTTTAATCAAAACAAATGTAAATAAAAAATGTTATGCGTGAATGTTGTATTTTTATTTTCAAACATTTGTTGTTAAAATGAAAAATGGTATTAATCAAATACAACAATTTTGTCATATATAAAACGAAAAAAATTTAAATTTTAAAATTTAAAATGTCTACAAATTATATAAAAGTTATTTCGCACATTTTATTATACCAAAAAAATATTATTTATTTTTTAATTACGTATAACAAAAAAAAAACCAATTTTTTCAAAATCTATATATTTTGTGTAAATATTCTCATTTTTTGTTAAGTCATTTTGTTTTTTGATGTTTGTAGTTTGTTATTTTGGAAAGTACTCGGCAGTTATTCCAGGCTACCTGAAAGTACCAACTAGATCCTTTTTGCTATTAAAAACCACCCTCAAAGTTGAAAATTTAAGTATATTAATTATTAATTTCTAACATAAAATATGTACAAACACAAAAATAAAAATAATACATTCTGTTAAACTCAGCACTCTGTTAAAAATATTATATAATTACATACTTACATCAATAAAACTGTAATTGGCTATAATTAATAATATTCAATCTGATAAGTGCTCTGAAAAGTTTACTGTAAAAACTCTTGTTTTACAAAATAGGATGGGCTAAAAAATTATATTTTATCATTTTTTTTATTGGTACGTAATATACATTTTTTAAAAACATACTTATTTTTTATCTATCTTGTACTATAGACAATTATGTTTAAAAAAAATAAAATTTGTTTTTAATGCATTTTTTGTATATACTTTAATTTATAAACTATTAAAAAAAACGAAAAACTAAGACTTTAAACGTCATATTTGAGTTAGGCTACCCAAATAATCATAAAATATTATCCATTTTCATATCTTTAGATCTTTAATAAATAATTAATACATTTCAAAAATATGTAATAGAAAATATCAGTGCAAAAAAAAGTAATTTTTATCTAAACGCCAAAATTTGATTACCGAGTGGCACAATGTTTTATGCAAGAATAACAGCAAATATTTTAATTATTTGTAAACTGCAGTGTTAATAGATGCGTGTTATGTAGGTATTTTAACATTTTAAATACTAAATTATGGACTGCCGAAGTGTTATATCTGTATTTCAATAGGAATTAAAATGAAACGTTTATCAATACAACTTTATATAAATTTACGGTTCCTATAGAAAATTGCAAGCCTACACAAACACATTAGTTGAAACTATAATCTCTCAACAATAACACTACTTATCAGGTAGACCAGTTGGACGTTTAAAGGGAATACGTCTGTGGCGTAGTCTGTTAAATAATTATCTGATTAAAAATTAAAAATTAACAGTTTCTGTTACCTGCTGTTAGTGGCTATATTTAGGATTCTATCGTTGGCCCGTTCCGTTATTTTAACTTAAATTACATTTTTCTATATTATCAACTTAACGAGTTAAAAAAAAAAAAATGGTGAACTTGCCAGTTTTGTTAACATCATTGTATACACATATTGTTTTAACGTCCATACGTATATTAACGAAATGTTACCTTCGGGTTTTGAAGAGAAAACTTTTCGAACACAGCGGTGGACGTACAGCACGATATTAACAAACACGTGTGTGTGTGTGTGTGTGTGTGTGTGTGTTCACGTGGTGCACATATTATATTATTATATTGTTACATCACATAGGTACAACAAACCAACACATCGGGCGTTTTCGTCAATTTATTATAATAGACCTTCACGTCGCTTATATCCATATCTACTTCAAAATCGTCCACAATCAACACCACATAAATGCAATACAATATATAATTAATTTACTAATCGTGTAAGTACGGTTTCAAAGGTACCCACTATGACGTTCGTTAGTTCGTTCTTTTGCACATATATGGCGTATCCATTTTCCTTATGTACGATGATACCTAAATTTTAATTACAGGTAGACGCAGGTATAAACAAAGTTTGTACTTCGATATTTTCCCCGTCTCTAATAAAATATTGATTATTAAATGAAAATCATATCATATCCATGTCATACACCATGTACGTTTAATACGGGGAAGTATTGAAACATTATACTGTCATTATAGTACGTAGTAGGTTAGGTTAGGTTAGGTTATTATTACTACCATAAATTATTATTTATTATCTGTAGGCTGTAAAGTATAAGTTAGCTGATAAACAAAAATTGTAAACATATACCGCGAAGCATTGTATAAGGAATTCATCATTGGACAAATGGTAATATTATAGGTATGTCGTCAAATATAAAGAATATTCTACACTCTGTTACGCTGTTCACGCCATTCTGTCCGCAACGTTTATTCCACACCTGAAGAACGTACATCGTCTGTCCTAAAAATACTAAAAAATGTATCTAAAAACTGCTATCAATGAAAAAAAATGCTTGAAGATTTGGCGCTGACAAATGTATATACATATGTATATATACATGAATGTTTCTTTCTTCTTTCTCTATTTATTTGCCTTCTAAAGATCAAAAAACTACTGGACCGTTTTCAATAAAATGTATATTAATAGATTTCTTGATACTCGAGTAGGGTCGTAGCTTCGTTTTTCAAGCCATATATGGTGGTTCACACACTGGGCCATATAAAGAGGGGAACTATGGGGGAAATTTGCAGTCAAATTTTGGAATACTCATTTAGAAGGGCAGGTCTCCATTGGACCTGGTTTAAAAATGATGAAAACTTAAAAAACATCATGTATGTAACAATGGTTTGGGAATATAAGGTACCTTACAATTGTTAAATGCATGTGGTAAGAGATTACAGTCCTTTTAAAGCAATCTAGGTATTCGTGTAGATATTTAAAAGAGTTATTGATAAGTTTTAAAGTTTATACATAATATTCGATGCGATGCCATGTTTAAGGATTACAAAACTTAAGCTATAGAAAAATGTGGCATTTCGAATTTAAAAACAAGTACTTACTACTTACCCGACGAATAAGATCTTTTATGGAGGGTGGTATATGAGAACATGCCTTTGATGACGAATTTGAACATTTCAAAGTTATCTGCCGTTTGATCTTGATTGTATATAATTTTACAATAGGTTCAGAAATCTGTTACAATTGTTAATTCAACGAGCAAGAAATGTGTTCTTCAATAATAAAATAAAAAATGAACATTGACAATAAATCATGGGAATTTATTCATAAAGTCGTTCTTTCAAATGTACCTATAAAAATCAAAATTTTAAATAGTATATATGTAACAATGTAGATAATTTAGATAATGAAAAATCTATTTTTGCTGAATTTTTAAAAATTTTTTTTTTAATTTTAGCAAATGTCAGTAGTAATATTTCTAATCAGATAAATTCTGAAACATAATATGATAAACTAGACTCACGATGTTTTATTGATGATTTCATTTTTATGAATATTTTACGAAATATTTTACACCAATTATTAAAAATGTACATCAGCAGCTACACTATATGTACTCTATGTATGTTGACAATACTAGATCTAAACAATTATCCAATTTAAAATAAATTAAGTTAAAAACAGTCTTCGGCCAGAAAAAATTTATTTTTTTGTAATTGATATGTGATGAAAGTTAATACCAATTTAAGTCATATCAAAAAGGTAAATTAAAAACAACTAATTAATTACTTACACTCTTTACACTAAAAAAATATGAGCATCAAAGAATTTTAATATTTATATTTTTGCTTTCGTTTCTTTTTTATTTGTCTAACTGTATTAGTTTATGTAACTAGGTATTAATATTTATTTTGTAAACATGCTAATATTCATTTTTGTTGTTGTAGTTTGTGTTGTTTTGTTGTAGTTTTTAGTTGATGTATATTATAGATTATGAACTCACTATCCCCTATCACAAGTTATGCTTGATGGGGAATTGCCAATATGTTCATATTTTTCTTGTAATACTAATGCATGTCTTACTGTTGTTATTGACAAGTAAAATTATTATTATTATAAGTTATTTCTTGATCTAAGACCAGATTAAATCAGAATCATAAAAAAGGAAAATTGCTCATGAGTTATGACAAGCTTTTAACTTCTATGTATAATTTTTTTTATCACCTATCACCTGTCAGACCTTACAAAGACTGAGTTTTAAAAATTCTGAGTCATAGCAAAAAGTACACCAAATATTTTAGTCACCACATGAAGTGCATTTTTTCATTAAATTAAGGTTTTGTAAATCATTGTTATTTTTTAATTTGAAGTATATTTTCTTATAATAATTTTATCTATTTTAAGTAACTGCGGGTGGTCTATACATTATAATAATTTATAAAGGCGATCAAGTAAAATGTAACAGACATTGTATTTTATTCGAGGTTTTTTATTGGCCTTTAATAGTTGCGTAGGTATTTATGCATAAAATTACATTTTCGAAGATTTAATGGTGTTTTAAACACACGGTTCTAATTAGTATGTCATTTTAAAAATAACGAAATCGGTTCGTGACATAATTGTTTGCACGTACCTATTTTATACTATGAACGGACTACTGTGAAGTTAATTAACTTTAACAAGACAAATATATTTTTTAATTAATAAGGTATTCAAAAATAAATCATTAGCATATCACCATGATTAATATACAGTACGTTTAATTAAAATATATTCTACAAGAATACAATACCTACTTCGCATATTATATCATCATGATGGAATGAATATTTTTTTTAATCACCCTATACAAGGTTTTATACACACTTTACGATTTATAAATTAGGTTAAATAGTAATTCAAATTGTTTAAATAAACTTTTAACAATTCTGGTAAGGCAATTTAATGTGTTCTTAAACGATAGTGTATGCATATAATAAGATGTAATGTTTGTTTTGCAGGAGTTTATACCTTTAATTTTTAAAAGATAAAATTGATAACGAAATCTTTACCAAATTCGGAAAAATAGAAAAATGTCTTAAAAATATAGATGAATTAAGAAATATATATATATACATAGGTATATAGATATATATATTATATACATTTTAAACAACTGTACGCCTTTTCATTGTATAATTGCATTTTTTTTGGGCCATATTATGAACAAAACAAACTCACTTACCTACTTAAATTTATTTATATGTGGTGGTAAATACCGTAAGTAGTATATAATCTAGGTACTTATTTATTATTCAAGAAGATAATGGTCCCCATTGAGTTCGTGTGCTGGCCTATGAGTTACAATTTGAAACATAAATTCATTAAATAGTTAATGTAAACTAAATTATTACAATTTGCAATACACATTTCTCTCATAACTAAAATATCAATACAAATAAATACATTTATTTTTATTTTTTATATAATATTGTATTAAAATGTAGTACTACATAAAAAATAGTTAAATAATACAATATATGTATATAAAACTAAAATTATCAATAATTACTAAAATCACTTATATAAAAAATAATCCAATAGTAACATACATTTATTATGAGTCTGTCTATATTTTGTTCTTGTACCTAATAGCCAAAGTGTAATTTTTTTTTAAGAATCTTAAATTGCATTGTTTAATTTACAATGGTAATAAATTGCACGTTTTTAGACTGACATATTTTAAGTATGAGGATTGTGTTAATATTTTGTGCATAGTTGGTACTTTAATATTAGATATTTATCTACTTGTAGTACGATGTCAGTGTAAGTTTTTAAAGTAATTTTATTTTTAACTATGTGATGTACTGAAGCATTATAACATTTTTTTTTAAAATAATATTTTGTATTTTTTTTAATGGATCTGTAATTATTTTATTATTTCATATGCACCTCCTCATATAGAAATAAAATAGTTAATTATGGATTCTATTAATGCTCAAGTTTTCTTATAAATTCTAAGATATCAAGGTTCAATTTTTAAATGACATTTTTCTTTATTTATTAGTTGCAAATTTTATGTGGAAATTCCATTTAAGATTATGACACATTTCTTTTTCTGAATATTTAAAGTTTTTAACTACATTTACGAAGGCTTAGTAAGTACATTTATTTTGTTTTAAACACACATTATTGTGGCAAGTTTTATTTGGTTGATTCGAATCAACTATAATAATTATAAAATATTACATTTATCACTTATAAACAAAAATAAGATAATTAAAAAAAAATAATGACACGTTGTACCTCCTATCACATGCACAGTGAACATTATTTACAAACACTAATGCTGTTACTTAGAACATTGTACTGTAAAAAGTCAACTAAGTCCCAAAACAATACGAAATTGAAGAAGGCGAAAAGTATAGGTAGGTAACCTCTCTGCTGTACAGTAGCCAGTAGGTGTCAAGTGCATCTATATGTAGCCGAGTAGGTTATCATAATACATATCGTATGTGTTTAATTTAAATTCAATGATAAATCATTGAATAGACGTAACATGATTCTGAGTGAAAACAGTATGTCAGCTCAGCTTATATTACATACCAACTACCAAGTATATTAAATGATATCTATATTATCATCCAATTTTAAACTTCAAGTATTTATAAAAAAAAAATTGTGTTTATATATTTTTTAAATGTTTCAGTTACAGTAGGTATGAGGAACCTTGTATTAAATTGTCAATTCTTAAAGTTGTGAACATCGAACATTTGATAAATGTTTAACTATAAAATAATTTAGACATTTTCGTTAGACAATATTTTTTTAAATATGAACTTGGAGTGCTTATAAAAAAAATCTGCATTTTTAATATTTTTAAATAACTATAATAACTACTTAGAAAGAACCTTGCATTACATTTTTGAGCATTTTGATTGAACGACACTATTTTTATCGATATCTAAAGGAAAACAGACTAATACATGTTTTAAAATCTTTTTTACTGCTCAAAAACATGTAGACAATATTTTGAAAATCAAACCATTTGTAGAAAATGATAATATACTTATTTGGTGAAGATTTCTAGTGTCTACGGCTATCGGCTTTTGAGTTACATAACCAAATAGTTTTTCACATATTTTGTAGATCATATCAACTAAATGGTATGTCTTATTATTCTCATCCTTACCATGGTCTCGTACTTCTCTCCTAACTATATGGTGTTGCAGTTAAGCAGTCAACAGTGCAGTCCTACACTAGTACGGCTACACTTACATAGTGCTCCCCCACGCCACCTCCAACGTCATTCCCTATTATGTATTTCTGTCCTCTAGTCTATTTGTTGGCTTTCATCTGCTTCTATTTCCTTTAAAATTTATTATCTTAGTCGTATAATAGTTATTATTATTTTTTCATAGTTTATTTGTATTATTTCTTAAACAAATAAGGGTATACAATTTAAAAACCCGAACTTACAACAGCGTTAAAAAGTCGAAAACCGAATCCCACTCAGAAATATAAAACTTTTTTTATACAAATAGTTTGTCCAGTTAGTATAAAGTTTAGAAAGTTAATTATTACATCTTTATATAATATTATAATATTTCGTTTCTGTTGTTTAAAGCTCATTAAGTGTTGTGATTAAAACTCTAGTTATTGTAATCTTTAAAAACAGTTACAAACTATTTATTATATTACGAAACATTTTAATTATTATTTGTCTTGTTCGTACAATACTATGTATTTCAGAATATGTATAATATAATGCTCAAAATATTATTCGTTTGCAGTGTCTAAGTATTTTGTTTGTATGTTAAGTTGGAAAAAAATACAAAAAAACATTACAAAGAAAAAATAGTGTAATGATAATCATTTTTAATTAAATAATGTGTTTTTATATGATACCTAACTAACATGATATTAATGGATATATTATGAAAAAATATTAAAAACAATTTAACATGATAATAGGATACCAGGATACTCGGTTCTGAGCAAACAACGGAGTAAGGTAATAATTTTATTGTTTACTGAGAATATACCACTTACCTACAAAGATTTGAAATCTACTGTGAATGGCACTTGGCTGAAGAGGTTATTTTTTCGTTTTCTCAATAGTTTTCAAAAAGTGAAAAATAAATATAAAAACTACCTGAATGTGGATAAAAATGCAAGCAAGTGGGTATGTTATGAGTTTAATAGTTATCGGTTATCCGCAGATATGATTTGCTTAGATCCTATAATATTATCTAAAAAAAAAAAAGAAAAACTATCTGTCCCTATAGTACCAGAGACGGTTTAAGATTTTATGCGTGGGACAATATAAATATAATTATTATTTGTGCACTCCTACGCGAAAAAGGATTCATTGGAAACCGTTTGAAAAAGAATCATTGTAAAATCAAAATATTTTGTGCTTTTCTCGGAATCTAAAAAATGATTTTTATAATATGATATTCCATTTAGTAAATTATTTGACCTTGCCGTAGATGTCGGGGTAATTGACATGTTTTTAGTTTTCATATTAAAATCAAAGTTGTTGTAAAACTTAACTTTAAGATAATTACAATTAGAAACAAATGTTTTTCCAAAGTAAAGTAGTTTTCAATAACAAGTTAATATAATAAAATTATGTAATAATTCATGTACCCAATCAGTTTAATGAATATTTTATTAAGCGTAAACATTTTTTAATTTCATGCTATACTGGAATGCACATGATGTTATATAGATTTCATAATAATTGATTTAATTATATGTGTATATTAATATTATATATTAATTGAATATTGAAACTATTGTATTAAATCCAGGGTATATATATATACTCAGATAACATATATTATATATTGAATCATGATTTATATTAGCATACGACAAAATGATATGCTTGCTCTATAAATTATAAATTATAATGCATGCAATTAAGTAATTATCAAAATATTTGAATACGCATCATTTATTATTTAATTAAAAACATTTGAAATTAAAATACAATCCAAATAATATTACAACCTTGAACCTTGTGAACGTTGTTTTGTGTACATTCGATTATTTTGGCGTAGAGATTTAATAAAAATTCAGCAAATCCTCAAATTATTAAACTATTATAATCAGTGATCTGTAATAAAGTATTATAGCTAGAGCAGTGATCAGATTTTTTTATATACATTTTTGATTATTCTCAAATCAAGTTTAATAGCAGTAAATATACTTTCATCGCTTTATCATATTATATTTTGTCTGGCAAAAATAAGGCAAAGGGTGTGATATGATACCCACATCCCCCTTCTCAGAGCACGCCCTTGAGCTACATAGGTATGTGGAATTTATACCAGTGAAATATACGTACATTATGTATTATTTAGGTACAATTCGGTTTGTAGGTAAGCATTTTGGGTGTAATTATTTTTCCGAATTTCAAATAAAGTAAATGCAATATTATATTATCATGTTTAACGTTTTACCTTTTAAAAATTGTTATTAAACATGTAGTGTGTAGTGTGTACCTAAATATTATATAAATGTATCCTTCACAATTTTCCCATAAACAAAGTAAAATTGTACATTGCAAATGTGTAAACATAGTATGCATAGTTATACATATTGACATGTTGTACAGTGTAGTAACAAAGTAAAAGTGATTACTCTATAATAGAAACATTCAACTGAGGGATTCACTTGATTTTTAAAACAATAAAAAAAACGTAGTTAAAATGTACTTTACCCGTACAATTTACCGAACTCTCATCTTTAATAATATAACTTAATAAATTGTCGACAGTTAATAAGTAATAACCAAGAAATTAGAGGCGTACAAGATTTTTTTTAAATTAATGTCGGTTCATAATCTCAATTTTAATTTTCCTGTTTTATTATCTATACAGATATGAAACCAAGAACATAGGTACAGATATTACACGAAAAACCTATTATATAATTAATGATACTTATGTATAATTCTTCAGTTTTAATTTAAAATATTTTTTCGAGTGTGAAAATAACATACCATTATTATTAGGTATATTACAATAAATTATATAAATTCCACGATTCACTATGGAACTATGCAGTAATCGATGCGTATAATATTAGACACGGTCTTCGGCCTCTCGGGTTCAAAGCTCTTTGTACAAATTGTTCTAAGCTATTGGGTCCTACCATTTTTTTATTTTTTTTTAAGGACATGGTTTGAATGTTTTAATCCTGCCGTACAAACGATATTAATAACCATGATTATTCGTGCTATATTATTAGCAAACTAATTATAAAAGTCATTTCGTCAATTGTCATAAATCGAACGAGAGTTTACAAAGCTGGAATCTATTATCATTTGTTTGTTTTTTTTATTATTATTATTTGCATAGTCTATATATTAATAATTAATAATAATTATTATTTTTAATTTATTTTCATACATCGATTTTTAACACAACATACATAATAAAAAATATACTATAAATATATGTAAAAATATGATATTAAAAATTCAACAGTATGATATGCTAAAATGATTGTTTCTGAAAGCTTGTTATGAATAGTTGAGACTTGAGACAACAGTTCTTATATGAGTATACTAAGAAATTAATTAATCATGGTGATTTTTAAAATAGTACGTATAATAAGTTAGATATAAGATTATTATTATTAGTAACTAAAGATATTAATAATTCAATTGTTCCATTAACAGTTTTTTTTTTATAATTTAAAGACTGTAAACAAACTAATGCAAATATTTAATCGCGTTTCCAAATGAATAATACATTATATAATTAATGCCAGAATTAAAAGGCCTTCATTTTTCGTGTTCTGTTCTACATTTTGAAATCAATTATAAATTTGTTTGTTTAGGTCATAGGTACCCACAAATATTATGTCTTGTACAATGATTATGCCCAACCTTAATTTTATGTAAGTAAGTATATTATTATCTAAAAATAGGATGAAAATAGGCAAAATCTCTGCTTTGCAGTAAAGTGTAGGTGTCAAGTGTACCTACGTGTATACCAGTATAAGGTGTCGTGTTTACCTCATCATTGAGTGAGTCACTATAATGTGTGTGTTAAATTTGATTTCAGTGACAAATCATTGCATTTGCAAAACGATTCTGAGCAAAAACGGCCTGACAGCCTATATTATTATTGTAAAGTTAATTGTATGATTTATTATTTACATTGCTATTAAAGTAATTAACTTTACTACCTATTAGTAATATGGTAGTTTGAATTAATTGTATTATGTTATTAATGTTTAATTAATAATACAATATCTAATATGCCTATTTTATAATATAACTGTTATTTGCAATTAACTTTTGAGTCAATACTGACTTACCATAGTCCATAGAACGGTGAGAATATTATGTTCGTTGTATAAATAAGCATAATATGTAATAATATGTTTTGAAAAAGTAATTTTGTAGACCTAAAAGTTAATTATCGAGTAAACTAGTTTTGTTTTAATTTATTTCAACTAAAATTACCAACAATTTAAATCATCATGGTCAGAGCAGATTTGTTAACAATGTTATTTATACAGGCATATTACGACAGTAACAGATGTTCGATCAACATATAAATATTATATATATATATATTATATTAACCCTCCACAATTAATTTTCAATAATGAGATCGACAATATGTACAATAAATAGAATGAGACCAAATACAGTACCCCGCGGTGTCCCATTGTTTGACATTTGATATTCGCAATTTTAAATAATACGATTTGTTGAGTTGTTGATTTCAATCTTCAAAACATTAGTCATCTAGCTACAACCTGACGGATAATAGCAGAGCAGTATCGTGTTCAATTTGATTATTATTTTTGTCTTCTGCGTCGCTCGAAATTAGGTAGGTACCTACAGTCATCGGGTTTTTGAACAATTAGATTGCCACAATAATATTATTAATTATATAATATAATATGAATTGTTATTATCGTATTTAATGCCTGCACCGTATTGCCATTGACGAACAGTATAATTTCTGTGTCAGTTACTTGTTTCGCTTCATTCGACTGCAAGTCGTTGCTTCATGGGTATTATACGTTTTTATGGGTCACCTAGTCAATTGTGTTAAAACATGAAAATGTATTTATTTATTTATTTTTTTTTTTTGAAAGCGACTAATCATTGTTTTCCTGGAGAACGATTCTGTGCAGAATACAGTTCGTTATGGGTTTTGATTTTTGATCGTGAATTCTAACGGGTTTTTTCTTATGTTTTAGTTTTTCATCATTTACTCGTAAAATAATGAGGATTTTCCACTTTTTGTGAATCCAACTATTCTAATTTATATTTCTACCTTATTTATTCATGCATATTAAACATAACAATTATTATTTTCATCGCTTTAAAATTTCATTTTTCATTTTTAATCCTCATAAATGGCAAGAATATGTTATATCCACATAAATGGAGTATATTATGGGCGCATAGTCGGTCTTTGGCCGATGACGTTCAATGAAAAGGATCAAGTACATTATATTTTGTTAAATAAAAAAAAATGTTTGAATATTATAAACAATTTGCGATGAAAATATGTACCACTCGTTTTCAAGTGTTTTTAATTATAATAGGTACTACGACAATGGTATATTATATGCGGAAAGTGGTACTAGGACGAATATTTTGCTCTACTGTATTCTGTATTTATTGACATTATATCGTAGTATTGTACTTAATAATTTATACCTGTAATGCTGTTTCTACCTCCTGTTTATCTTTCAAAGCTTGTGAGCATTTAAAGAAAAACAAATCAAAATACTGGTCTGTGTATAACAATATTTTTTTTTTTTTAAATATGACTGAGAAACAGTTTCTTTAATAACAATAATAATAATCTTTATTTTACTGAATACAATTCCAATTCCAATTTTAAAACAGATTGTATAACACTGCAGTGCAATATAATACACAGTTATAATATTTATATAGATTTAAATTAAACAATTTTAAATTAATACATAATGATATAATATAATAAAATATACCTCATTGAATGCGAAGCCTTATTAACATAATAATAAAAATAAAAAAGTATCTAATCCTATAACTTTAAGAAATGGGACATTGAGTGCTAATATTAATATGGATGTATAAAACTCGATTTTTCAAATAATTGCACAAAAGTCTCATAAATTTGATATCAAATAACGGGTTTTTACTGATAAATACTTTTCGTTCTCCAATTATTGTTTTTAATTTTTCACGGAATAATATTGCCGTAAGGACGTGAGGTGAAGATTTTTTATTTAGTTATATGATGTAGAAAAATTACATTTATTCACTTCTTATTAGTTATTAATAATACATTTTCAATCTACTTCAACGATTAATAATTTAGTTAATTTCCTTTGAATTCAATTTAAAATACAACTCTTTAACTAAAAGTAATGAATTCCTTTTGTGATATTTCCAACCCTGGTTGGCTGATTCGTGTAAGTAACCAATTTCAACAGGAAGCCGAAAAATGAAATATACCAGCTATATAAGCAGTAACTGCATTAAGTTAATTTAATTTAAAAATAATTTCTCACGAATATAAAAAAAAGTATATTTTTTTGTAACTTTAAGTCGATTATCATCGTAAATGTAAATTTACTTATAAATGTACGAATAATTATTAGTTTAATTAGCTACTTGTAAAAATAAAATAAGTCGGGCAAGATGAATACAGCTGGGACATAATATAAAATTATATAATTATATAACTTGGCTGCTTAGTGCTCGGGCACTCGCTTCACTTCGCTCGTCATTCATCAAGATATAATGGTTGCATGACTTATACTATCAGTATAAAAAAATATAATGATATGATTTTGAACTCAGATGTAGCACATTGGTGTTTATTAAGATAAGAAAATAATAAAAGTATTGTATTCACGAATTACTTACGATTACTAGTTAGGACTGTTCACACATTTAAGTTAGACACCTACTTCTAATGAAATTAATTTATGACTTAACAGGAATGAGCAATATTTTATTTTATGTGTTATGACAATATTACCAATAACAAAACATATTTTTAATTCGTGATAATGATATTACACTTTATTATTTCTATAATAATTTATGTTTCTATTAAATTTATAATGAAAATGTTAATTTATCAACTTACCTATTAAGTTTAGTTGAAGTTAACGATTTATATATTTTTTTAAACAAATTATTAATAATTCAAAGTTCTAAATTCACGATCACGAACTAATAAGCTTCAATGCTCAATGAACAAAAATAATTATTGCAAAAAAACACAATTAAAATTTTTTACTTAAAAGTGACCATTATACTTAAAAGTCCCATTATACTTATTTGTCGGTACTGTTCTTAAAAACTGTTTGCTTGTACTTAAACGTTTATTTAGTTGTTTTCAGTTTTCATATAATTCTTTAGAAAACCACTAAGTAATTAATAGACTTATTAATGCAATAGCAGTTTCAAAGACAATATTAAAAATATAAAAGCAGGTTAAATGGTAAATACAAAAAATATTATATAGGTATAAATGTATAATATAGCATTGAACAGAGATTTGTGTTGTAAAATAATTATAACAAAAAAAAAAACATTGTAAAATGATTCGTCGATCGTTTCGTTCTGGATTTATAAAACAATCTGTAACGAATGTAACAATAATTTTCCTAGGTACTTGATCAATTTTAAAAACAAAAAAACCCCTGGAAAACATTAAATAGGCCAAAACAACAATGACCGTAATCTTAAAATGTCCTAACTCCTAATAGTATGTACTTAAAAGAAAAAACCAAACATACATTTTTTCAAAAAAGCCGTAACTGACGTGTTTAATAACAGTAATTTTTCAACTTATCTCTGCAGTGGGTATTTACCAATTTATATAAGTAGGTATGCCCAGCTTCAATAATTACACTAAATATTTCAGTGACAAAATGTAGTTATTAACTCCGATTTTTTTGACAGCGTTATAGAGTTATATGACGTACATAAATATTATTTCAATATTGACATAATTTTCAAAAATCATTTATTACAATTGAATGAAGATTACATTTCTGATCATTTGAAAATCGTGTAATCAATTCTGATTGAGTATAAAATGGTTGAATTCAGGTGGACTTACTGTTTCGTTACATCGATAATACAAATATTATTATGTTTGTATGTACCTAATGCTGATCATATAATATTTTGTTTAAATCTAATCAATGAGTAATTTGATATGGATTTTCGCATTGTAATCAGTGAGTGAAAATAATTATTCGGGAGGATTATTACCTATTTTAATAATTAATTCAATAATGTTGTTATCAATCCGGTGATAGTTGCTAATTACCTGCAACTTTAAAAAATAATTATTTTTTATTTGTTTGATATAACTTTTGTCGTTTTTTGGTTGGTGTGCGATGATAGTATATTTTATTTTAATGAGATTCGAAACGTACCTTTTGTAAGGAGTTGTGTGCAGGCAATAATACGATTTTCTGCTTGCTGGTTTGGGTGCGTATTAAATGATCATAGTTAGTGTCTGTGGAGTTGTGGTTATAAAAGGGGATACTTGTTCTCACACATAAACCCAAACGTCAACAATATTATGTTGCTTATAATCGCATATATTATCATCGTATATTATTTCACTGGTAAATCGATCAGTTTTCATTCCATCGCATTATACCGATCGAACCGATGATGCGATTTCGTTACCCAAAACAAGATTTGAACGTCTTGATATGTTTACATTGGATCCTAGTATCCGACTGTTTCCATTTATTGATGCGTAGTTCACTGTTGATTACTTGAATGTAAAGGGCTACCCAAATGTGTACGTTTTTAAAGTTTAACTTTGATACTCGTATGTTTGTTTAAAAGCTGTTTGCCGGATCTGAAATAGGTAAACAAGACAGAAAATCCAAACTTGATTTCAAAATCCATATTGCCTGTTTCAAATCCCCGTAAATAGTACTTATATTGATAGGCATACGCCATAGGTTACATTGAAATCATACACACATAAGTTAGGCTCGTGCATTTAATATAATATATTATTATTGTGGTTGCAGTATGGTCGATTACTGGAACCAAAACATCCTAAACCTAAATAACTCAGTGTTTTTTTTTTTTATATTACATGAAATTAATCAAAACCTGAATAATTTTTCATTTTACAATCTTCGTATGGTGTATCATTTTGTGAGTATTTTATATGGCTAATTCGATGTTGTAGTTAGTTATTTGTTAATTGTATTTAACAATATTAGGACTTTTCAGAATCAATGTTAAACTAGGTACTTTAAATTACCCACTACTATAAAATAGTACAAATTAAAAAAAAAAACACTATATGCATGGGAGGTACCAATATTATTTTCTTAAAATAACTAGTAAATAAAATCCGATTCTATTATTTGGTTCTGATTAATCCAAATCACCAGATATTAAACAATTAAATTATAATTTATTACTTTATTAGCATAGAATAAAATAATCCAAATTCCAAATATAGCCAATAGCAATATAAAATATTGACGTGTTGACGTGTATGTCGGGTCTGGTCTGGTGTCAACAACTAAACTATGTATTGACGGTGAATAAATAATATAAATAGAATTAATAGAATTTAAAGTGACAATGCCATAGGTTACTATTTTTGGAATTTTTGTATTCAGGGGTAGGGGGTGGCTAAACAATAAAGTTGTTTAAAAAATCTAATAGAAAATCATTATAAATTAATTTTGTTTTTTTGATTACTGAACTCCCATATATGTAGGCAATTTCCTATATAATAGCTCCTACATATATTTTGTACATTCATCTAATATTCAAATCTTTTTAAATACCTATTTAAATATAAAGTTATTGATATTTAAATAAGCAAAGGTTACAACTTATAACATACGTTTTTTCTTAAATCACATTTATTTTTAAATTAAATTGTAATTTTGAATGTTTCTTCACACACTCACTTAATTAACGGCGTACTATAACTGGTACTTTTACCAGGGTAGGTATTGGTTTAATGGTTTCTGTCATCCACGACACCAAATATTCGGCCACATAATATATTTTATAATAATTAAATATTCAACGATATTATAATATTTTCTTTGATTATTAACGATTAAATGAATCATGAAAAAAGTGATTATTACAATATAACCAGCGTTTCTCCGTAATTGTCCTCTTACATACATATACCCGCCAGTCTAACGCAATTAAAATTACCTTTTTGAATACTCAATGAAATTAACTATGCGTTTTTTTATTCATATTTACATAAATTAGTTTTCTTATTTTTAATTATTTTTTTTTTAGTAAAGCGGAAAAATAAAATTAATATTAGACTTTTTTTTATCTTGAGTTAAGGTAAACGAAAAAAGTTTATAAATAATTAATTATTACAATAAAATAATTCTATTTGAAAATAAATAGTTAAAAAGACTATTCGCACGTCCTAAATTGGTTGTTGAAAACTGCAAGAACTACATGTGCCAAAATCGAGTAGGTAGTCGTGAAATCAAATTGTCTCCATAAAAAGTGAAGAAATTTGACGTTGCAATATCGTATTTATTTGCAAATCTATTTTTTAGACTTGAATACTCTTTTTGTCAAAGAGTTATGAAAAAATAAAACCAACACCTATAAATTGCCATTGTTATCCTCTTTTTATGCGGAAAATTTGATTTCTTATCTATTAGACATAACTCTAGTCAATTTTCATCCATACCTGGTGAGTTGGTTTTCTATATTTATATTTACGTTGTTACGCAATAACCAACAATGTTACTGACGTGAGGTGATTTGTAAGTTTCTTTGAATTAGTATTTTTATTTAGTATTTATATTTTTTAAATGTCATTAAAATTGCTTATATCAAACCACTTAAAACGATGGTGCTTTCTTTGAAATTATTTGCATTTCATACCGTAACTGCTTTGTCCAAACACCACATTTACCATTATTTCTCTACCTTTTCAAATAACGCAAAAAATGTTTTAATTAAATAAAATGTGTCTTATTATTATTATTTTTTTTTTTTGGTATAAAATCAAAACAATAAATTAATTTATTGTTATTAGAATATTTATGAAAAAAATGATTTCAACAAAACCTTTCATGAAATTTTAAATTAACAACTTTTTATATTAAAAACTCTATGTTATAATGCTCTTTCATTAACTTTCATTAACTTTCATTAACTTTATAATTTAGAAATATTTTACAGCTGCCCACATAATATCAGTTATGTAATATTTATCTCTTAAGCATAAAGTTAAACTAAATTAATGCTATTAGTTACGACTAATTAATACAATGTTAATATATTCACCAGGGATAAACATAAAATATTTAAACATTTAAAGAATGTTAAAATCAACTTTTATTGATACCAAGTGACCAAAATAAAGGTCTCATTTAGTTATCACTTTAATATTATTCACCGAGTTTTCTACCTGTACGATTTTCTTCATCTTCATTTCACCTTTAGGGCTGTGGTATACATCACTACTTCTTAAGCGGAGGATTTATTTTTTATCGCAGTAGTCTAATCAAATCAATGGTTCAACTATCATTTTCAGAGTCGCAATTTTTTCATTGCAATTGCGCCATCGACTTTTGTTATTATATTTTATCAACGATGGTTTCATCAAAATTTCATGGTAAACATCATTACAAAAATTATGCAGCATGTTCCGGTATGAGGACCGCGGCAATGGCATATAATTGCAGTATAGTTTCGATGGGCCGGGAGGGGGGCACTCGCAAAAATGTACGCATGTAATTGTATTGGAGGAGCTCCCCTCCCCCTCCCCCCTCCTACACCCTTCGGCCCGCACAATCCGAGCACTGCTGCCGATCACGATTACAGCAGTCATCATACCTCATCCACGGTGGTGGCATCATCCACGTTTTCGGTACTTCTGCGATCGATACAATGGGCCGGTAAGAACAAACACCCATCGTTTTTCGGTCGGTTTGTATTATATTATTATTATTATTATTATTATTATTATATTCGTAACACCGTTCCGGCGGAATATCGATTAAACCCGCTCCCCGCCGAACGCCGAACACTGCATCAGCGTAATAATATACGCGCCACGCGGCCTCGCACAACCGTATACCTATTGTCGTCGTCTTTGTTTTTTTTTCCTCCCCTTATATTATTATATATTTTCACGTCCAATGACAAAACGTCTCGGCGTTTACGACATCAAAATAATATATCTTTTTAATATCCACTACCGCCGTCGCCGGTCGTAATATTATTATTATTATTATTATTATTATTACGTCTCGGCGGCATCTCGACGTCGTCGTCGTCGTCGTCGTCGTTATACTGCTGCTGCTGATGCTGCTGCTGCTGCTAATCAGTCTGCAGCCGACGAGGGGAAGGTCTGGGATGACGATCCTACACATAATAGTGTATATATTTATATATCATGGTATACAGAGTGATTATTTTATCGCGAATCGGGCAATGTACCGAGGAATGACGTTTTAGACTTTTTTTTTAAAATATTGATAATTATTCTTTTACATCTGATTTTCGAGACATTACGATATTATTATGATGTGCTATTGTTTTATTCCAAACAACGTAATTCCTTGTATTTTCTGATAAACTGTTGACGCCAGCACCTGCAGGTTTGTCCTGCACAATCGTCCTGTACATACGCACGCGTGTACGAATGTTTAATACTACGAGCTTATTTATATATACTTATTATACGAGCCCGTCGTATTTTAACGTTCAAATCGTTTCGACGCTGTTGACATTTTATGGTCACGGTAAGGTATAACCTATACCTCTCTCTGTATATGTACGTGATAAAATGTATACGTGGTATATATATATATACGAACATTATACATAACATCATAATATTGTATATAGGTACACGAAACTATTACACGGTGTGAAGCACTTTAACTTAAAAAAAAAAATAATGTGTACCTACGCACAAGGTGCAGTATTTTTTTCCCGACGTAACTCGACGCATTTATTATTTGCTCAGCCAATTTTTGTGCATCCAAAGCGAAGGAAGAAAGGTTTTTTTATATTTTTATCAATTCGTAGTATTCACGTCTTGGAGCACTCACTACGTTTTTAATATTTTTAACAGAATGGTTTTTTTATTTAGATTTTCCTTTCTTTTTTCTTTTTTTAAATTAATGGAAGTTATTTTTTTTTTTAATTTCATTTTGTGAAGCAGATTATCCGTCTGAAAATGTTGACGCATAAATAATATATGGAATATTGATGCACGTAATAGTTCCTTATAAGTTATAAGTTATAACTTTATAAGCGTTATCATTATTTAGATGTGCGTGATATGCATGACACCATAACAAAAATGTACCCTATCCATGGCCATGGGCGTCTGTAGGAATTTTAAAGTGAACAATTTTTAATTAAAGGTGCCTATTTATACATTTTAAATTTTAATACCATTGTTTTTTTAGATCAATAAACTTACTGAAAACTACTCAAATAATTTTGAATTCATTTGGCTTGTTTACTAGGTACTAATAGGTACCTATCTAGTATCTATACACAAGGGACCACGACAACTCGAACGTTTAAAGGTCGAATTTTCGATGTTTCGAAGGTATGTCTTGAGCCCTCCACATCTCAATATGTACAAGACAATTTTTTCTAGAACTCAAATTTTTATTAATTTGTCCCCAAACGATTCGGGTTATTGAGGTTTCACTGACTCACTGCAATACAATTCCATAGCTGTATTAATTTTTTATGAAACTAACATAATCCTTGTTAAACACTTAAATAGTAACTAGAATAAATTAAAAGGTAAATTGCAACATAATATTATAATCATACAAAATTAACGAAAACAATTTTGAACATTGGTACCTCCTACTTTAAATTATAAAAAAATATACATAGGTAGGTGCATTAATTAATTTGGATTTGGATACCTACTATTTATGTTGTACATCGTGATGCTATAATATGTACTATTATGTGATCATTGAAAGGAAAAAAGTACGAGGGGAGAAACTATCCCTACTCCCGCACTGAAGACACCCATGCAAACGACCACACCATTCTTCTAACTTCAACTTTGAAACATCGTACATAATATTATAATTATTACATAGGCATACATGTATTTTATACGTCGCATTTTAACCACGTTCATTCAGTTGTATTCAAATACGAATAAAATAAAAGTTTAATTTTCTTTCACGTTTAACATATTATTATTAAATAAACTAATAATCAAAACGCAATATTTAGCAATAAAATTAACGTATTTATGTATTTTGTACTTTTGGAGCACTCTTAGTTTTCCAATACCACGGGAGCTTGTTTATTGTATGCTCTATGAATTAAAAACTCTGGTGGCATGGAACACCTTGTAGATGTGTAATAAATTAACAATACACATAATGGACGCACTCACACCAGCCGTCGATAATCGATATTAATGTCATGACCGTATATTAAATATATATATATATATATCTACTATATAGGGTAAAGCTCTTGGATCATAGGTATACTAATACTATGGATGGACCCGTGTCTCGATAGTTCGAAGAACATAATATGAGCGATAAGTCTTTGAATTATATGAATAAACTGCGCATGCTCGAAGAGAAATATTAAATATTTATCAATTTGAATTTATATACCTTTATAAATATAAATTATTCAGTGATCAATGGTTAAATGTGCGACAGTTCCCCTCACGCAAGCGTACATCAAGCATATAATTAAGAGACTTGTGGCTCATATGTGCGTCAATTTGATTACATATTATACGGCTTCATCTACAGTAAGTATTATATTATATTCAGAATAAATTATCTATATAGATTAACGGTCTTCGATTTTGCTTGCATTCGCAATAATAATAGTTATCAATCAAGTATGCTTATCACCATTTAAATCGTTATTCGGCCTTAAAGCACAACTTGGACTCACTTCTTGTGCCATTCATTCGAATATCATATTCAATAGTCAATATATTCAAGCCAGAAATGATTTAGAACAAGTAACTCCAACGTTGAAGTTGACTAATGATGAATCAATAAAAACGATAAGCAAAGATGTCATCTTACAAGGGGAGTTTACCAATTGCGCTTAAAATGACCTTTAAATATACCAATTGCGCTCTGTCTTTTTTGGGTCGATATACCAATTGCACTCTGTCTTTTTTTTTGGGTCGATAGACCAATTGCGCTCAGTTGTCTTCAGGGTTTATAATAGTATTCTACATTACACCTAGTATATAAAAATACTTTTATAAAAATATGTATTTTAAATAAATATTTTCAGTCAATATAAAAAATTATACTTTAATTTATATTATATTATATATTGTGATTTGTGTTATCCCATACATAGTATATATCTGTATAGTACTTATTAGACAGTGTATGGAACGTACAAATTAGGTAGATAAATAGGTGGATAACGATCATTAATGATAATGAAAATTTGTTATACGAGTAGTCTATCACTCAAATTCATACTTTATAATATGTTCGTTAATAATAATAAAAAAAATATTTTATAGTTCGCCCTACGTCGTGTCGGGATAGGTACTACTTTCATTTATTAGTTTGTAGCTTGTCGTATTTTCCCGTAATTTCGTTTTGCTTTAAATTAAGTATATTTGAATGTATATTAGTTAGCTATATTTAATTGTGTATGTACATATGTAACTTTTACCGCCGTGTAGTAACTTACATATTATGCCCATGTAAAAATAAGGAACCTAAAATATAAGTAGCGCAATTGGTGTACTGACCTAAAATTTAAGTGGCGCAATTGGTATACTAACCTAAAATACAAATATTGTTTTAGGCGCAATTGGTCCATGCCCCTTACAATAAGTCAAGATTTCAACAGAGAGTATAACATACTATAACATGGGGATTCAAGTGAATCAGTTTTAGAATACAATATCTCGATTGTACCACGGGGTAAAATAGAAAAATAATAAATGAAAAACAGCCGTAAATGAATTGCATTTCTACTAGTAAAAGGATCAAAGACCGATATTAATTAAAAATATCTAATCGTTTTAGTTGGTAGAAATGTAACGTTTACTACCAGGTATATACCAGATGTAGAGAAAAAGTTGAATTTCGAAAGTTTGAAATGATGACGTAAGATTATAAATTATATTATTATAACTAGAGCAGAGGACTACCAGCATTTGAATATTTGCTTATTGGCGCTTAAAGCCTTGGCGCATTTGTAAAAAAAAAAATACCAACGAGATACGAATTTGTTACATTATACGGACAAATCCAAACCTGTAATTTTACGTTGCATATTTTAGAATATTTAAGTGTATTTGGTTTTTGAGTGATGTTTCTTTAATTTTGCAGACTTTTTTTATAATAACGTTTATTATCAAAACAACATTCCTTTGTTAAATAATTTAAATTTTAAACACACCCACCCACTGCCACGTGATCACCAGGCACCAGTACTACAATACCTACCTACATTGGATACAGAAGAATAAAAAAAATAATAAATGTTTGTTTCATTTGGATAAAAAAAAATGTTTGTATATATTTTATTTGGCAATAGTTAGAAGTATATGTAATTACTGAAATTAGGTAATTGTAGTTTTTTATTTTAAATTCTATTTATTTTATTGATATTTATTAATTAAATCTTAAAGTAAAAACAATGTAAGTCCATTTTTTATGGTTTAAGTGCATGCGCACATTTAGTGTTTTTTAATGGCTATAATTTATCTGCCATAATTATAACTGGAAATAAATTATAGTATGATTAATTTTTTTTCGAATTTGGCATTATACTTTCAAAAGTAAAGGGGACGACTTATTTGAAATCAGTACCGTCTACTTAAAGTGTCATAATAATGATAAAATTTTACAATTATTCACTCATATACCTAATCAATTGTCAGCTCGTATAATGGATCAAATATTAGGGGTGGGTACTGGGTCTAAATGTTCAAAGTATGAAAGTCAAACTAAATTTTAAAAAATCGAACCGAACTGAAGTTGATCAAAAAGTGTTTGAAATCCTATAATTAATTCGAACTCCAAAAAAAAATTCAAACACGCCAAACGTATCGAACAAAAACAAAAAGTTTCCGGTGTTTATTTTTAAATGTTTATAGTCTCTATTATGTCTATAATATCGACGAAAAATATCAGTATCTATTTTATACTTGTTTATTATTTGCAATAAACCGATTATAAGTAAACAGATTTCAGTTGATAAGACTTAAATTAAATCATCAAAACTTGAATAGTATTAAATTGGTGATTTTGGTTTGCATAAAGTTTGATTTGACATTTAATTCGAAAGGTCAGTTCGAGTTCAGTCTGGTATTAAGCTAACTCTTTGGTACGGGTTCGGTTCGAGTTCGACAACACACTAACTTTGTTCGGTTTGTGTTCAGTTCGACATATGATTAAAAAAATTGGTTCGAGACAATGGTTTTTAGTTTGTCTCAACCTTGGTAAATATACCCAATACATCAAGACGATATACCCACTAATGCTATTTGTCAAATATAGTGCAACTCTCTTAAGACGCTTTTTTGAGCTTGCAGAGCGTCTTAAGCGAGTTTTTCTGTAGCTGCGAATTCGGAAGAGTCAAAGTTTAATAGGGTGAAATAGGTTTGTAGAAATCTGTCGTAAGTACGTACACGGAATACGGAAACGCTGTTGCAACATTGGTAAATAATGTGAAGTGTGTAATTTTAATACGACGTTTTGTACACGAAGATGCTAAAAAACACTCACACACACACACACACACACACACACACACACACACACTCACACACACACACCCACACATCCACGCTTACGCACGCTCTCACACACGCAACAATCGGCAGCAATAAAACGTGAGAATGTATATGTCTCGCGTGGACAAAAAGGGGAGAAAAAAAATCACACTATATATACAGTCGCACGAAACGGTCGTTAACGCGGCATAAACACATATAATATTATATAATACTCGGTCGGCAGCCCGTTCCGGCCGGATATAATATAATATGATATTATATTTATGTGTGCCTATATATATAAATGTGCGAGGTGCACACACACACACATACATTGTTACGCAGCGCCCCGACCATAAAGTCGTGATGACGAAATGTTCTTCTCGCACATGTATATACGCACGTAATATATATATATATGTATAAAGTACAATATGTATATAGTATAACATTATACACGGGCGAACACATTTTTTCTTTTTTTTTTTTTTATTACGTCCCGATGGCTGCGTTTTTATCGTCTCCGGCCCAGACGTTGCACCGGTATAAACATATAATATTATTATATTAATTTCCATTGCGTTGTTGCAATATAATATTATTATGCCTAGGATATAGGTACAGGCACGATATAGCTGCAGAGGTATTATAGACCACGTGGCTGCATGTGGCGAGCGAATAATATAATTATTATGATAAAATATTTTTAAACATTTATCATAAATGTACACCATTGCGTCATGCATAAGAAGCGGGTTCGCAAAGTAAGGGGTGGCTTTGTAGTCCTTCGTCTTGACGACGGGGAGGAGGGGTTCTTTAAATTATCTCGTACTGCAAACATAATTTCTTCGAATCGCTAAAGGCACACAATCATCTATAAAAGGCAACGTTTGTGAGGGTGTGCTAGCCATCAACAGTCAGGTCAATTGCACTCGTGATTCTGAAATTCGGTATAATATAGTGTTAGTCCTATAGGTACCTGAAGATGTGCTCCTCGAAGGCAAATGTTTTAATTTTGTATTTTAAAGGGGGCTTCATCGGGAACACGGAGACACAGGATTTGTTGACTCACGAAAAACGAATGTTTTTTTGTTTATTTAAAAGGCTGCTAATGGTTACAATCTTACAAATTATTGTACTATTATAAATTATAATTATTAGAATAAATATGGTGTATAAAGATGCTGATTTATAAACACAATGACAATGATTATATGGTGTATTGTTTCTTAAATCATTTTAGGCTTAGTTTCTACGAAAACACATAAAGACAATCTTAACGATATTGGATTTAAAACTAACTTTAAGCATTTTATTCGATTGAATCCATCTCCAGCTGTCTGTTTTCACATAAAAAATATATTGTCTAGAATAAGATAAGTGGAAAATCATATGATTAATCATTGCACCTAATTGCGTTTATATTGTATTCCTACTTCAAATACTGAAACATAACGGAAAAACTATTTAGAAAGATAAATTAATTTTTTGAAATCGGGCAATACAGCTTAAATTAATTAAATATTTATACTAAATAAAATCAAAGGCCTAAAACAGATTACCCTTTTGCAACCTTTAGTTTTCAACAGATTTGTATAAAAGATTCACCGTGATCCGTAGTGCCATAGGCTATATTTTATTACTTACTTTTTACTTTTCAACTTATAAAATATGTATAGTGTAGCCGATTCACGGAAGACTATAATAATTTGTTTGTTCATATATAGGTATTTTTGGCAAATATAATAGTTGGTATAATTCGATAATATAAATTTAGACCGGTTTTTAATATTTGCCATCAAGATAAGATAACCCAAAATTACTGTGTCAAAAATCTTTACAGCTTATACATTTACCAGAGTTCAAGAAGGGGTAAATCCATGGGCATTTAACTCGTCACGGACTACGCCGTGCAGGATCAGCTACTACCTAGCTAATAACACAATGTCATACTTAATTTGCATACTTTCAGTACAATATCAGAGGCGGATACTACCTTACAGTTTCTTATTTTTTGTATATCGTTTTAATATTATATTCTATAATTTATTGTTTATATGGTCGCAATATTAAGCTAGACATGTTTACCGCCAATAGAATTCCACATTTCCACATAGGGCAAATCCCTCATAAATATGATATATTACTGACATAACAGATAAATATTTTTTGAAAATGCACCCTCTCTCTCTCTCCCTTTGAATAATCTTTAGTTTGCTATTGAACATTATTAAGTTAATAGTTTATTTTAGTTATACATTTTTGATATTCGCTATGTGTAAGTTAATCCTAACATACAACAGAAGACGGATATACAGTCTCTGGAACACATTCTGGTTGGTGCCTTCTTTCCCCCTTTCCTAAACGGTGCTGCAGGCACGACAATGTAATAGATGCTCTCTAAAAGCTCATGCATTTCTCATTATCACTCTCAGTGACGTATGTAAATTATTTTTTTCGTATAAATAGGTAAGTAAATTATAAATTACAATTTTCGCATTCAATCTACATATAATATACATTAGTTCAATAAGCTATACAACGATCAATTAAGTAGAATTGTAGAATCGGCAATGTTTTGCCAACATCCGTATTTGGTAATAACCCCCCCCCCCAGCTTATTGTGTTCATTTATATTTTGATTTATGTATTTCAAATAACCATGAAGGAACTTACTCCCCGAGTCAAATATAATATACTGTGACAAACTTTAGTACTGAAACGTAGTGTGCAAAGTATTTTCTTAAAATTAATGTTTATTTTCATTTTGGCAAGCACATGACGTATGAAATCATGTGTCACGGGAACTGTTTTTCAAGTGGGAGTGTAAGGGAATGAAAAATATGAGGAGCATAAGTGCATAACCATTAACCATGATTATTACTTGTAATTTTTTTTTTTTTGTCATGGAAAATGGAGAACCTTTAAACATACTTTTTATGTTAATATACTAACAATTATATGGTTGTAAATAATATTTATAATTAGCATAGTATAATATTAATAAGTACAAAATAAATATAAGTAATGTTTTCATTAAGACAAAATATTATTTATGTAGATAAGTATAGATATGAACTCAACATCAAAAAAAGAAAGGAACTTGTGGAATTAGTAGTTAGTACACAATATTATTAACATAACTACCTATTTAGCAAAATAATTAAAGCAACGAACTATGAAGTCTTATTTCTGAACTTGGGTTTATATTAAACATAAATTATGACGATGGTGACAACTCGTTTAGAATCTATATTAGGTATATAACTGAATAACAATACAACTGTCAACAATAGTGCATAAGGACCTTTTAGAAATCCGTAATCAGGACTGAAGTACAGGACCATGTTGGAGTTTCCGTTTCCTTAACGATTTGATAGTACTAAAATATGTCTAAATAATATAATAATAAGCAAGAGATCGGTATAATAATAATAATAATAATAATAATAATATTTTGCTTGGCCCACATTCCAATGATGCGTCTAAATGTCAAATACGCCAAAAAAAATACGATTAAAAATCGTAAAAGTTATTATGGGGAGGGGGGGGTGGTTTTGCAGGATAATATATGTTGGGTCGATTTTCCCCCTCTGCCTCTTCAATAATTCCCTTCGTGGGAAACAACCAACACGATTAAACGCCTGCCAAAAATATTGGTATTTCTTTGTGTGGACTGATTTTCTAAAATATAAATGTTTGCAGTATGTATAAACAAGTTGAATTTTCTCTTGTTGCGTCTTGTTTTTCGTAGTATTTAAAATTGTTATTCAATCATAAACGATTGAGAATGAATAACATTTTAATCGCTCTACCCTCGAAAACAATTAGTCAACAATGACCAAAAGTGCTCTTACTGATGCTCGTGTTTACTGTCGAAAGACTGAAAATGATATATCGTAGGTATACAGATTGTTCACTTCTTTGGCAGGTGACAATTTGGTTTCTCAACCGTATTATATAATTATATCCCAACTCCCAAGTGGTTTTTGCTAACGCGACAAACAATTTATAAACGAGTGACGTATCCTACCAAAAAGGACTCGCTGAGTACAAATGCAAATAAGAGCTTTGAATGTCATGAAAAATTATTTTTTTTTAGCTCTTTAACTGAACTAATTAGTTAGAAAGATTAAAACTTTTTTCAACTAAGCTAAGTCAATATTTTCCTCTGTATAACCTTACGTTTTTAAGAGTTATTGTTCGTTTACTATTTAGACACAGCTCAATATTAAAACGATGTATCAACTTATAACAAACTACATAGTTCAAGATACTTTTGTTCAATAAATTGTCCATCTTTGCATAATATGAGTAATTGCGGAATACCAACTATTCAATACTTATTAGTTACAACTGTTTACAATAACTGTACAGTTATGTTTTTGTTTTGATTAAATGCAGTGGCCTGCAGTAGATGGTATATAAACTATAAAGCTGTCGGCATTCGACCGCACTTTAACGACAATGATAATATTAAAGTATTCTACTGCATGGGCTGATGTGAATTTATCGACTATACTCTTATATTTTATTTATATGACAGTTAAGTCTTGACTTAATTTTCAAGTATCGATGCGGTATATTATTGTGTCACATTTTGTTGATATTCTATAGATTTTGAAGATAGTTCTTTATGATTAGGCAGGCAGGTAGGAGGGTAATTATATTTTATAAATTTTGTAATTACTAATAATGCTTAATGAGTGTGGACTTTGTTAGAATTAAAACCCTTCGGGCTTATTTTGCTCCGAGCACTCTTAAGTCTAAGTCTCTGTTACACCGCTATTTTGCTAGCGTATAGGTTATAAGTGGGTATATATAATAATATAGTATTATTATAAATATTATAATATGTATATAAATCGGTAGGTAGGTAGGTACTTACCTACGTATACACGCGTGTCTAGCATAAACGGCGAACCCTATAATATTGTGTAAGTAGTATTAACCGGTATGACGTAGTTTCGACATTTTTGAAATTCTGTCTGCTCAAAATTAATAACAACTATATTTAAATATCTACGGTACGCTTCGTAATATCAGAACAGGGGATATAAAATCAATCTAACGTGGTATGAACACCTGTTTGCCGCTCACCGTACTGCAGCATACGCGCATTATTGTATAGGTGCCATAGATATATTATGTACATTGAACAATGTGTATACCTACGTGTACGGTTTCGTGATCTATACGTATATAATGTTATATTGTACGTGACGTATACCTCTGCTTGGGAAACGTCAAAATCCACTATACGCGTTGTTTACCCAGTATGGGTACCTACATGCGATAACCAATCAAAACACTAACAAAATTGCGTTTTAGTGTGCGGGCGTTCAGTATTTTACGCGTTGAAAACAATGTTTTGCTGTGGATTTATGCTTCACCTACCTATACGAAAAACAAAACAGAAAAAAAAACAATTTCTTTTATAAACATAAATGCGCGTCTCTATACCAACCAACCACATCGACCGTAATGAATATTCTGAGTAATAAATTGTATAGTGGTACCTATACCTCCTAGGCATGCACAATAACTTGCTGTACAATACGAGAAGTAGTTCATTAATTGAAACACTTTTGAAATTGGAATGGATATTGTACTCTGCACAGAATAATAGGTTTTAATCTTTTCTAGAGGTTGGGTGAAATATTAATGCTTTAAGTGTATAGTACCAACAATGGAAAAATGTAAGTTAAAATAAAAACGTCATATACAATCCTGAGTATAGTTAGAGAAGGACTTTTTCATTAAATACTTGAAACAGTTGAAACTTTGACAACAAATAAATAAAATGTTCAAGACGTCAAAAGCATTTTAAAATATTAAACTGCTGAACTATTTAGGTAGGTACCTTAGGATAATATTGCTTGTATATTGTGTTATTACTTATTTGAAACATAAAAAAAAAATAACAAGGGAAGTCACTCTGCTCTTTAGTAAGTGTCGAGTGAAGGGTCATCACTGAGTAGGTTACTGTAGTGGATGTGTTAAATTGAACTCGACGATAAACCATTGCATACGAAATACGGTTCTAAGCGAAAATTATGTGAAGGTCTTTATTTCTATGAGTATTGGATATTAGATTCCAACATTTAACATCATAAAAAGTTAAGCGGAAAGTCAAACTAATTTTTTATGAGCGTTTGAACTCTGAAGTTAGACGTTGGATATTCACCCCGTAAATTAACAAATTCTCATTGAACGATTTTCTTATTTTGTAAAAATGTTAATACAAAAAATAATCAACAATATGTAGGTACTTTATATTTTCACCAAATGTTTATACATTCAAGTTTTAAGCTTTTTAAATAGAATTGAAATTTGAGATTTTTTTAGTTTTTTATTCTATAGATGTTAATACATTTTTTCTTAGGGTCAAAATGCTTAAAAATTGAGTACAAGGTTCCTCAGAAGTCAGAATGTTATATATGTGGTTGGGTTTTTATTTTTTTCAGATGCAATTCGTTCGGCAAAAATTAATTTAGTACTATACTTATGCCTAATAGTAAAATTAACTATTTTAATCACAATAATATCATCAACTGTACACAGTAATAGTATTAGGCTGAATGACCGTCGTCTCTCAGAATCGTTTTTCTTATGGTATGGCCTATGATGTTATATGAGTGAATTAAAATCTAACATATCCATTGCAGTGACTTCTCCAGGCACCTAATGTACAGCAAAGATTTTTCCACCTTTTTTATTTGAATTTATTCTATTAGTTAAATAATTATGTACTCTATAGCTGCCGGATGAAAACACTGTTCAGGTTGTTTTAAATGTTGAAATAACTTCTAAAGATTAATCAATATGTATACTCGTAACTTACACTTATTAGTTACCATTTACCAACCAGTGTAAAGTTTGCATTGAAATAATTTATACATAAAATGATTTGATATTTCAGTCAACATTTTTGTATTTTTTAGGCATTTTTAATTTTTATTTTTATTATAAACAATAAACTTAACACGTCATGTCTCCCTTGTCAAAAAAATTAATTATTTACATTTTAGATTCTGAACGGTGCGGCATTAATATTGATGTACCCCTATTTTTTTTTCTTTTCATAATACAATAAATTACGATTGGATTAGTAAACGGTTCAAAATGTTTGTTAAGCATTTATTAGTATAAATGGATTTGTAATCAAATGCAGCTGTAGAGTGCTTTAGACAAGAGTGATTGGTTTTTCAAATTCCTATCGGCTATAAATACAAATTATGAATAAATCAGTTCTTAACTAAAATCTGGAACACTTTTGTGCAAATACCGAATTACGTTTAGGTCCTTTAATCAAAATATTTATACGATCTATATATAAAGCAGCTATTCATTCCATTTCACATTGGTTGGTATGCGTTAAACGACATTATTTTGTTTTCGTGAGACTTATTGCCAAGTTGACGAGATATTTTGTATCCAGCAATATGTATTCTTCAAGAAGTTATTGATTATTATTATTATTATAATTATTATGTTGTGTGTAGTTTGATATATTTTGATGGTTTTGTTCGAAAATGAGGAAATGGTTTATAGTTTTTGCCTGTGATTTGTAATTTATGAAAATAAAAATAAAATATTTAAAATCAATTCAACAGTTAGATAATGATAACATTTAATATATTTATAAAACTACTTAAGGGGGCCTGATTTGGTCCGGTAGTTGGCCTCAGTCACAAATGTGTTCTGATGTCAAGCATCGGCAGAGGTCACTAGTTCCAGAATGGGTAACCACCCGGGCTTTTTTAGTGACGAATACTCACCCCACATACGCACGTAATAATGAACATAGTTGATGATGTTAAAGGGGACATTACTTAAGATGTACAATTTTAAAATATACATGAATAGCTTTACAATTAAAATATAGTAAAATGATTATGACATGGCCTAGGACAGAGGTATTCAAACTTTCTCATCCCACGGCTCCTTTAAGTCTTCACAAAATGTTGACAGCTCCCAAATTATAATGACAAAAAAATCAATGTTTATGTGATTGTATTTTATATTTTATAATTTATTTACCATATTACATATATAAAATAAATTAAAGCTATATTTAGCGAATTATTGTTGTAACCAATTCAACGTTTCCCAAGGTTAGGTTAGGTGCTTCAATAATATTAGTAAACGTTTTTCATAAAAATATTTATTGGTTTTCAGTTATACTACGTGGCTCCCTTCGACAACTCCCACGACGCCCCTGGGAGCCGCGACGCACAGTTTGAATACCTCTGGCCTAGGAAATAATCTTAATTTTACATTTTTTAAGAGGTCAATTCATTCCAATTTTTAACTAAAGGTGTAAAACTTGATCTGCTGAGCGCAAAATGTATTGTGTTACGAACTTTTAAGACGGAAACAACAAAAGTGAGTTTCCCTTTAAGTTCAAAAAAAAAATGTATATTATTTTATTAATATACTTAATTTTAATGTTATGTAAATATCTTCCATATTATAATCATACAGTTAGTAGCTTTATAAAACAAAAAAGTATAACATTTAGGTACGTATATTATGTTTTTTAAATCTTAAATTCAGTTCGTAAATTGGAATAATAGTTTGTAAAAAACATCAAATTTACAATAATAAAATAAAAACAATTTTAATATACTTACAGTGAGTAATTCTTGATTATTCTACTATTTTTTGAATAATTATGCTATTAAATTAACATAATAAATTAAAACCAAATTATATTATTATGTATTCCTGTACATTGGTGCCCAAAATGTTAAGTCCAGTGCTTATATTGTAAAAAAATAGTAGGGGATACCAAACAACATAAAAAAAGTTAAATAATTTTGCTAGGTATAGATTTACAAATCATTTAACATTTTTATCATTTTCTAAAAAATTCCTAAGCATTTCACTCCTATATACAAAATGTCTGTGCCCAATTTTCTATAGTATGTATACATAGCTGTATGAAACTTTTTGAGTAATTTTACAGTTACAAAAAGTTTTCGGAGAAAACAAAATACATAATTGTAAAACCAATATAGTTTCCCCACTGCTACTCAGAATCCAATAAAAACATATTGCAAAAAGTTCCCAAACCATCCTACGAATAATAATGTATTTCAATTTGAAATTAAACACGAACTCTTACTACACCTAAATGTCCTAACTCATTTGTTTGTATACATAATAAATATATTATGTTTTTGAAATCGAATAATTTAATTGAAAATTATTAAAGTAATATTTGTTTTATTAACTTAGTAACATTATTTTGTTTGTTTAAAACAATATATATTTGCGATCATTTTTACTATCAAGGGTGTATCCGAAGTGTGAGTAGTTGTCGTACCTACACCGTTTATAATGTTATAATGTATTAAATTTAAAAATAATCTATATATCTTGTGTTGTATACACTATGTATCTTAAGAATAATTTCCTTTTTAATCATAAAAAAGTATTAATTATCACTGAAGTTCTCGGTTAACTCAAAGTTTTAAACGTATTTACTATTTTCCTATTACAATAATAAAATGTTATGTACCTAGGTGTTTTACCAAGGGTGTTAACCAAAGTGTTTTATTGTTTTGCAAATCAACTTGATGTTTGTTTTCTAATTAATATTTTCAAACAACTTTATTGCTTAAAATAACCACATTGGTATACCTTGGTGTTCTTATTTTTTATTCGTTTTTTATCAAACTGAAATCAAAAATATTTATTTTTATGTAATAATATACAAATCTAAAACTCATATTTTTATTATTTTCGGATTTTGATAAAATTATGCTTTAAGTTAAAAAAAACTGAAATTATTATTGAACTGTGGGTATAATATATTATAATACTAGAGCAAACAACACATTAAGAGGACGTGTCACCAAAACGTGTACGCATGCAACGACCGAGAGGATGCGCTGTTAGGTGTTTTCACGATCCGCAAGCGCGCGGCGTTTAAGTCACGCCCACTATTCGCAGTCGGCGGCCGGCCGACGGTGCTCGTTCGGGAGCGCCGTTTATTTGTTTATGAACGTTCGTCGAGTACGATTCGTATCATCATAAAATTCCTATACGCAAATGCCGCCGTAATGTTTTCAATAACTGTGCGTACCTTTGAACTACCGATTACTATTTAAGATACTGCTTACCTAAATTTACGTCCCAATATATAGATCGTAGAAACTGTATTATAGCATAGCTTAATTTGTATTTATTGAATTATTACTTTTTATTCAAATATAATACTTATAGTAACATCTAGTAAATGGTGAATAAAATGAATACAGCTCAATTAAATTAATATTAATTTCCCGTGATTTATCTTTTACGTTCAACTGTTAATATTATATTAAAATATGATAATAAGTAATTACGAATATTTTTTTAAATAATAATATATTGGTAGTAGGTATAACCTATATACCTAATGTCCTAGTATATTATAATATACGCAAAATCGATTTTCTCTTAGTTTTTAGTATATTTTGACTCATTTTGACCTGTTTAAAGACAATTTCAAATTTCAATTTTATTAGTTTTTTTTTCTATAAATATCAATTGAATTTTATTAGTTTGGCCAAAAAGCGTGAACATTTAATACAAGGCTGCTGATATATTATTACAATATAATATTTGCTATAGCAGTTGAAAAACATTAAATTTAGTTACATGGGCACAATTTTTTTTTATAAGCATTTAAAGTTTGAATTTTGACAAATTTGATCAAAATCTCAAAAGTTATGAATTATTAAAATTAAAAAATTTTAAATGTTCAGTTTTTATAACTAAGTATTATCAAAATATATTACTTTTGTTATCACGATCTATGAATAATTTTCTCATAAACCAGAATAAAACGTATTGATACCTCCATAAACGTTTTTACTTATTAACATAATAATAATATTATTTTAATATATTTAATATATTTAATATAGCTCATAAGATATAATACTTATATAAATAGTTCAGGAACAAAAATTAACTGATCAATAATAAATAATAACAAATTTAAAACAATTTTATTTTAGCTGATTTTTTTATAACATTTTTTTCCGGCTCTCGTATGTCAGATACCATCAGACGATATTTATAGAGCGGATCAACTATTTCTGGTAGTAAGCACTGTAAATAAAATCTGAAACAAAATATTTACATGCAAACAGTTATATATATTATATTACATGTGTGCGTATATTTATGTATTATTTTCATGTATTGTCTAATTTCACTCTCAAACAATATTATAACAGAATATTGTTAAATTATAACTGAGCTAATTACAATTAACATTATATATATATTTTTTTTTTTGCACGACTTACGTTTTTAATTTATCTACCATGTTCGATAGCCAAAAATCTGGATCGTAATAAATTTCCTGAACTGATATCCATTGGGGCGTATATATTATAAAATAACACATATCACTCTGTGTTATGTGAAGTTGCCCCTGAATTTGATAAAAGTAATCGTGTGTTCTTTTTAATTTAAGTTTACCATTTTCAATGGTACAATATTTGATCTATATAAATACATTATATTATAATACCAAAATAATATAAAAATTTAATAGATTTATTAACTGAAATTCTACTAACTTTACAACTTTCGACAGCTTCATGTATATTCAAAGTGTCTTTCGCTGCATAAGGTGCTTTAATTTCTACAACTTTATTATTATCGGTTATACCATCTAAATAATAGAGTGAATTACCATTTCCGTTAATTTATTATAAATTAATTTTAATCAAATTGATAAATTGACTTACCAGGACTCGCAGCGAGGTATGGATATTCTTTATCTATACATAAACCACATGCATTGACATGAATACCATATAAGTGCTCAAAATGTTTTTTTGCTATGTTTTCCATATCCCTACCATACTGTACTGATCTATTACAAATATTGAGATATGTTAAATTATATAAATTTTAAAAAAAATGTATTGTATTAAATATTAATAACTTACTTGCTATTGAAGGTATTGTACAAAATTGAATATATAGTATTTTTACAGCTCGTAGTTTGTCGCATCTTACAAATTCGACCAAAATTACTTGCAGTAAGTCTGGACAATCTTTCAAGTCTCCATGTTTCACTTGCTGCTTGATCTCGAGTTTCAATTTCTATCTGTGTCCGATTAACTTCATTCAGTGTTCTATGATAAAAAAACGTTTAGTATCATCTTCATTTATAAACAACAAAATATTAATTGTTTTATGAATTACTTCACATATGTATCCATTTCTTTGATTAAGTCGGCATTGTTTATGTTTCTTACATTGTCCAACGGTTCAGCATTTCCATAATCTTTATCAGCCCTTCCTGATGTTTTGGCACTTATTTTAGGAATTTTTTTTATTGTTCGTCGTCTTTTTTGGCATAAATTACGTTTATCCAACGCCAACGTTCGTTTCAAAAAATATTTTCCTATTTTTCCTACAAATAATAACATTTTATGTTTTTGAAGGATTGATTATTAGTACAAAATTATAAACTTTAAATAATTTTATAAATACCTGGGCTAGTCTGTGCTACGTGTTTTTTAATTGTACGTAAGTACTCTTTCGAATTAAAACTTATTACTGCTGCCTGCACCCGAGTTGTATACGAACTTTTTTGCGTAAAATTTATACGTTTACCCCCCAGAAATTTGTTTATTACGCTATTAAATTGTTCGCAAATATTATTATCAACGTCAATTATTAAGCTATTTGCACTTTTAGATAGACGAGAAACAATAATATTTATTTCATCTGATATTTTTTTATATTTACTACCGATAAAATATTTGGCATTTTTGTAGCGATATTTTCTTTCTTTACAAAAATAAGAAGAACACTTATCGTGGTTATTGAATAACCGATGGTTTGGTGCATTAATTATATCAAATCGAAGTGCTAAAATAAAATAAATACATTGTTAATTTATTGGTACTTGAAATAATGCCCTTTTTTTAACTCAACTTTACCTGATATCTTTTGAGATAGTTGTGCATTTTGTGATTTTCGATATTTTATAGCACAAGTGTTATCGGTTCTTAACCTAAGAATATTTTCGGATATTTTTTTCCTGATATCAATTGGCATATCAGTTCGTTTACTTAAGGCCGTCATTTTTTTGGAATAATTCCTTAGTAAATGATTCCGACATTCAATTTTTTCTACTCTTAGTGCATGGCCATATGGAAGTATATCATTTAAACGTTTCGTTACGCTACTATCACCATCGCCTAAATTATAAATTAACTATGTTGTATAATCGAATAATTTTATTTCACTTCTTTAAAAAAACAAATATAAATATAGGTCATTACCGAAAATTACTTAGTGTACAAAATGATGTATAGATTTTAATTATTATTTTAACAAATAAAAAAAGAAATTATTACCGATCAGTTTGAAATATTTAACACCATGCATTTCAACACTTTTTTCAAATCCTTCGGCAATAGCGTCAGCTTCAATGCTTGTGGCTCCCTTTTTCCAGTTCAAAAAACATACATGTATAGGTGCATCTATGTTTTTATGAGACGCTCTCTCACACGTCACGCAATATCGATTTCGGATACCAGCAAACAAAACTTTTTTGGTTTTATAACCAATTATACTTGCCTAAAATAAAAATATTTTTTATAATACCCAAATCCCCCATTTCCAAAATAATGTATAGAGTAATGAGACGAAATATATTATATTAACCTGTGTAAATAATTTTTTTGTACCTACGTACATACAATTATTGTATCAGGGTTAGAAAAAACGTGTTTTTTAATAAACAAAAGAAAACAAAAAACGGCTTTTTAAAAGTTTTTTAAAGATATTTCTTTTACATGTTTAAAACGTTTTTTTTGGACTTTTTTTGTTTTAAACGTTTTATTTTGATTTTATTAAAAAAAAGGTTGGCAAGTGAGAGTCGCTCTGCTGTACAGTAGGTTTAATTTCAAATTTACTAAAAACACACGTTTTTTATTGATGTTTAAAACTTGTGTCTTACAATTCTAAAACAAAATCAATATGTTTTTTTCCCCGATGTTTTTAACATAAAAACCCTGGTTCCATTTACTTCTAATCATAATTAATATACAAATTTAATATTTTGTTATTATATTAGCATTAACTTACTACTCCCGAGAATGCATCATATCTCGTACTGTAACTTCTTTTGGACCACTGTCCGTCTGCTACAACAGTGACTAACGGAATTCCGTCTTTATCAACGTTACCGGATTCTAATGCTAATTTTTTCTCCTCTTCGCCGGCTTTTTTCATCTCAATCCAAGCTGTATTTTGAATTTCTTTCTGTAAATTTGTTTTAATCACTTGATATGTATTAGCAGATATTGAGGGCACTTCTAATCCAGCAAAAAACTCAGATAACTGCGTATAACCAATTCCTAAAAATCAACAGATCGACATTGACTTCTAAGGGTCACGAAATTGGTCTTTATTCAACTTGGCGCAAGAAAATGTATCAAACAAGTTATATTAATATAATATGTATTTACTTACCGACAGCGATAGTACTATTTACTGCAGCTTTATTTATAGACCAATTATTTTTTGGGCTGTTTTTCGAAGAACTAATTTTTTTTTCAATACCGCACATTTTACATTCAAAAACAAAATCTGAATAGAATCCTGAACGAACTTCACGTACAAAATTCATATCTATAAAATTACAGCCAAATCCACCGTCATGTTTAATATTTTGGATTTGGAAAAATATATGATCCACATCAACAATCCTATGCCCATCTATTTCATTAGATATACTGTAATAATGAAATTAAAATTAACTTATATAATATATACACCTATATGGCTATATATATACTCTAAAATGTTATAACTTATAATTGGGTACAAATAAACATACTTCAATAACGATTCATCAACTTTTATCTCATTGACACTTGCTAATTCATGCAATTCTATATTATTTTCATCGGTACAATCTAATAATGCATTTATCCCAGTCATATCAATGTCGCTAGTAATAACTTCAACCCTATTATTAAAACGATTAAGAATATTATAAAAGTATATCAACACAATGATATTAATTTTAAAATATTAAAATGTAGAAAAAAATTAAATTTTAAAACAATTTACCTAGGCACTATTACAGGTGTCGAAGCATTTACAACTGAAGTCGATCCGTATTCCTGGTAAGTCTCGTCTAACCTCTTTTGAATAGAACTTTATATATACATGAAAATATGAATTTATATACATTAGAAAGAATTGTGCCCATGTACCTTTAATACTTTTCAACTTCAAACAACTTTCGAGGAATTTAATATTACAATTTTCAAGCTTTTTGACCAAAAGAAAAACAAATTTGAGTTTGTCAAAATCTGGTTTTGTGTAAGAATGCACAGTTTATTTTTTGTTTTTTTGTTTTTCACGACACTTGAAAACTTCTAGAAATGTTCTATTCTATAACTTTTTATATAAGTACCAACTATATTGACTTTCCCACCAGAAAAGATATTGAAATTAAAAATTAAAGTATTATTTCGACTATTATTATCGTATATGCAGATTGCAGACACAACAAAAATAAAAATAAAACATTTTCATTATTGTAAAATCACTCGGCTATGAATCTAATAATATTATATTACATGAATTAACTCCCTTGGCCCCCATAAATACACTACTTTAACGTATCCGTTACATTTTTAAAAAAGGTGGGTAAATGGATGTCGCTCTGCTGTACAGTATGTTACAAGTGGGCCACTGTAACGGATGGTGGTAAATTTGAATTCAATGATATAATATCATTGTATAAGAAAAACGATTCTGAGCGAAAACGGTCAGTCAGCCTATGATATTACTAAGTATATTTAATGATATATTTATGTATATTAAATATATATATATAATATATATTATTGTAACTAGCGTCGCTATTCGCTCGGCCACTCCGTCCGCCTAAACAATAATTATAAGCTAAAAAAAAACTTTAAAAAACTTTAATGACTAGGAAGACACGAACTTACCTGTTCATTTTTTTGTAACGGCGAAGTGCAAGCAGTGCATTGCCAGTTAACCTTTTATTGCAGGTACCTATTTATTTTTTTTTGGTTTTTTTTATTACCCATAATTTAAAAAAAACAACGGGAACAAAAATAACATAAAACAATTTTTTACACGGCTCACAAACAATGTATAATCACTAGTGACTATGGACTAGGAAGTAGGAACGTATATCGTACCTTAGTTAGTGAACTTGCACAATGCGTGCTATTAGACGTCAAGACTGGTATGAATTATATTATGTTGTTCAATATGACAATAATAATATGTACCTAGTATTTATCAATATTATAATTTATAAATATACCCGAAACGCGGCACATTATCGCTGTCACGGCGGCGGTGGTGCTATTTTTATAATTCAGTCTAGTCCACGGCTATAAGTAGTATGGTATAGCCGTGGTCTAGTCGGACTAGTTGCGTTGCAGAGTGGGAGGCGCTGCCGCCGGCACAACATACGTCGGCAGACGACCGCTAATAGCAGCACTTGACGGGAAGAATGAACATTTTACAGCGTATAAACATGCTCACTTAGATTTTAAATTTTTCGCTCCAGAATGATTTTAGGACAAAAACACTTATTAACAAAATTAAAGATAATAATATTTTCGAGGGCCCCACGTAGGTTTTTTTCTTTGTTCCAAATATTAAGCTCAGTACATCGTTTCAAAATAATGATTTTTTCAACATGTTAAAATGACAGTAACTTTTCAAAAAATTAATTTTTTGTAAAAAAGCTACGTGGGGCCCTCGAGAAAATTATTATCTTTAATTTTGTTAATAGGTGTTTTTGTCCTAAAACCACTCTGGAGTGCAAAATTTGGAATCTAAGCGAGCATGTTCTTGGTATTGAAAACGCCGGTACTACGTCCTCTTAAGACAAACTGCAGTAAATAATATGTAAAACGAATTATAAAATATTTTAATTTAAGTTCAATGATAATGAGTTGATGTCTGAATTATTAAGTACATTATTGTAATTTACAAGCGACTTGTGTCCGCTGTCAGGGCTTATGAATTATATGTGATAATGTGGAGAGAAAAATGAGAATTTATTAATATAAAATTCATTGTATTTCAAATTGTTTACCTTTCATTTCTAACATTGCTCAAACCACCTTATTCCTTCTTATGTAATAGCTACTATATATTTTTATCATTCTGGAATATTTGAATGATAAAGATGCTGATTCTCTATTTCATTATAACCAAGACATTCCAAGACGTTTGGAATTTAATTTTTAAATGAAAATTATTGAAATAATATTACTTTTCTCATTCTAAATGTTTATCATGATATAATTTTGTGCAGTGTGCTTATTCTACTTGCTTTTGATTTGAGTTTTAAAAAATTTAAGATATTTTACTATTTTAAAAATAAAGCACTTTGTTGACATTTTCATGGTCATAAAGATTTTTTTTATTAAACTTAACCATTGACAACCATGGCCATTAGAATTTTGTAGGGGCGTTACTGTTGGTTGAGGAACACTTGTAGGTGAGATGAGGATTTGTCACTAAAAACCCCCGGTGGTCACCCATCTGGGAGATAGTGGCGTTGTCCGATGCTCGACCACAGCACACATTAGTGAATGCGGTCAGGAATTTCGCCTCACCAGGCCTCTCATAAAATGTATAGATTACATAATGCTACAATTAATTTGATTAAAAACAATGCCTAAATATTAGTAAATAGTGGGCAACTAGTTAGTAGCTCTATCTAATTAAATACAACTTTAAAAATGTTCACGTCCGTCTTTTTTAAGTTTAAAAATCTTATAAAAGGATATCAATTTGGACAAATTTAATATTTATGATGCTGAAATAACTTACTTGAAAAAGATAAACTCAGAAATTGGTTTTTTTTTTTACATGATTGAAAATCGTAGGTATTTATTTTGTAACAGTTAAAAATAAAACTACTTCATAACACATACAAGATTAGCGTTGAACTTCTTTTTCACAATTTTTTTTGTTGTCAACATTGGTACTTATATTTTTCTATAGACAATTGTGAATTTTTTTATTTTATTTTTTATATTCAAGATTTGTTTATATTTTACGATTATGATTACGAATATAAAAAATATTTTAAGTATAAATAATATATAATGAGGATTCGCAATTTTTTTTTTGAAAGTGTTTCAATATAAATTTACAAAAAAAAAAAAAATAAAATATGATGAACAACCAAATAATTATCAAGTATAATATGTAATCTATTTTATATTGAAATTATATTTATACTTAAAATGTCAAGAGATTTACCTTTAGAAATTACTATCGTTTCTTGTAAAAAAATCAAATTTAATACATAATATTATAATCACAAATAATAATAAGTATATTAAAAAAATAATCAAATCATAAAAATACAAAAAAAAACTTTTTAATCTACATATTTATCTATAAATTCGATTTCTATACCTATTATATATTTATGAATGCAAAAATATTATTCTATTATGGTTTATATTTTCTTGTAATTTTCCACTATATTCGTATAAAAATTGTTTTTCTATAGCAACACACATAATATTATGGTAGTTGTATAAATACTCGGGGTCGTTTTAAATTAATTTTAAACTCGTGTTCCCCGAGGTAAAAAATCGCATAGACATTTTAAGGGGAAATAGTTTACTGTAAAGTAATTTTAATGATTTACCTTTTTTTATTAAAAGAAAAGAAGAAAGATCAAATAAAAAGATGAAAAAAAAAATGAATTCGTATAATTAAATATTTCAACATTGCTGTTTATTGTTGTGCACTTTTTATATTTTATACAGTTCTAATGCAGACACCTAAGGACGAGCGCGCAGTCAGAAAACCGTCACCTGTTTGAGCTGACAGTTTCATAATAATTAATAAAACAAAAACATGTAGCAATATAAACAATAATATATTTACAAATAAGACACCTTCATATATTATAAGATAATGTTATGTCATTTTGACATAACTTTTACGAGTAATTTATTTTACACGAGCATAGATTACGGATGAAGCAAAATAACAAAAAAGTATCGTAGTGACAGGTATTGTGTAAGAAACAGACAAACAGTATACGATATCACTCAAGAAAAAGAAATAACCATTAAAGTATATTGGTATTGATGTAAATAATCAGTTTTATAATATTATTTAAATTAGTGTATAATAATATTGTCATACTGATATTCATATTGGAGAGTAATGAATAGAAATTGAATAGAAAATACGAAAGAGGTAGATGTACATATGATGGCGATCTAATACTTTTCAAGAATAGAGGGTAGATAGACTCTAATGATCTAATCCGCCAAACGAAAGGTTTGACAAAAAAAGGAAGATTCCAAGCATGTCTTCGATCAGTCGGACTAATGAGCGGTAGACTACAACTCGACTAAAAAAGTGGTATAATCGTGACCCATTATATATTATTGACAATTCGGTAGGCATCTGTAGCCGCACAGACAAGCTGACAAATTATCGTTGGGTTGTAATGTTAAGCCGTTGTTAGTAGGTATTTCATATTTTAATATTATGCTCTCTTATATCCAACGAATCAAAATATTGAGACTACGATAGGTAGATACTGCAGTTCTCATTTCATCATATTTCGTTTCACCTTCATCTATCTATGTACATTAATATCATATAGATTTAATCTTATTCAAAGGAAAGGTACCTAACACACAATAGTACACACGGAATATAGTCAAGTATTAAAATAAAGGCTACAAAACACTCCCAAGTGTTTGTATTTTTCTAAATTTTTAATAATCTAAAACTTAATATTATTGCCTAGATCTGAAATTATTTTTACAATGAGTGTTTTTTTTTTTTGCGATTGAGAATACTTTTTCTAGAAGAAATGAATTTTAATTTTTGAGTGTGGTCTTTGGCAGAGAATTGAATCTATTTGGGACGCAAAGGGATACAAATTGAAAATTAACAGTATTTTGCAAAATAATAATAAAAAACAAAAAAAAAAATGTTTGCTCAAAATTACATTTTTTATTTAATTAAATATATAATTCAATAAGAAAAAACTGTAGATATGATTGCATTTTTCACCAAATATTGAATCACTGTCTCTACACAATATGTATTATAATTTTCAAGATATTTTAACTCTTTTGAGTTTTATATATATTCTACATTTTCAATTTGTGTTAATTTTTTTTATCTATAAATCTTGTTAAAACTCGTAATAAGAACTTTGGAAATTAAAAATTAAAGATTAATGCAACATTTATCAAAACCTTGAATATCGTAAAAATGTTCAAACAATATTTTGTAGTTAATAACTCGAAAAAATGTTCAATTTATACTTAAGATTAATGTTGTTGAATAAAGTTTTTATTTTTAAATACAATGTTTTTGGTTATTTTTTTTTAGTAAGTTTCTAACCTTGATGTTCAGAGAGCCACACAAGTTTGAACAACCTTTTTTTTTAGTCATAGTAGATAGAAAATATTATTATTTTATTGGGAATTGGTAGGCATTAAAAACATACTAATACGTGAAAACCTATATTTCACTATTATCATTATTGTTTATACAAAATGAATGATATTATTTAATTAAAACACATTATTAAACAAAAAATAAAAATAAAATGTATCTACTTAATATTAGTTTGTTTCTTGACACTGAATTTTTTTGCACAGTTTTTTTAAATGCGGAGAGTAATCTGTGGTTTTTAACTTCAAACAAGTATCGAGGCTGATACCATTTAGTTGGCTTCTTAATCTATTCTAAATAAAGTACATATTTCAAAATATTTGTTTAAAATGTATGTTGATTCAAAAATGGTCAAAATTCCAGAAGCGACCTTTTTTAATTGGCTGAAACTTTTGGAAAGACTGTTCCATACATCGAATATAACTTTCTCTACTTTTTGACATTAAGTGGGTTCCATTCTTTTATGGTTGGTAGCTAAAACTAATATTTTCTTCTCTAGATTTTCAATATCTATTTTCAAAACCTCAAATTTTGAAGATCAAAGATCTTTGGTTTTTAGGTCTATTAATTGAAATGAAAATAGTATGTTATCGAAAGATGAGAACTATGGAAAATGAATTTGTCTAGTCTCTGCCGTGAGTGTTTACGTCAAGAACTCTAAGTCTCTAACGTTGATTTATACTTTCGAAAATCTTCAAATCGTTTACTAAACTAGTTTTTCACTGATTGAATGGCTGATTTAAAATACTCCAAATCAATAATACAACCTGAGCTTTCCGTGTACTCTTTCAAAGATTCAAAATGATCAAGATTTCCGTTGCCAATCTGCAAAAAGCTGAAGTTATTGTTCGAAATAAAGAAAGGTTTCTAGAAACTTGTGTGCTGTATTATCCTTACCTTGAAGCTTCTTATTTAAGTGATTTATAAATGAAGTCAAATCTTCAGAAAAATACAATTTTCGTAGCCATATATCATTGCATAATTCGTAGTAATTGATACTTGATGCCTTTGTTCGTTTCGAAAATCTTTTATAGGTTCGAAACAATCTATAAAGCCCTTCAAAACAGCCTCTATCGATAGCCAACGTACATTATTGGACACTAGAAGATACTTATATCAAGCATTGACCTTACCAAGTAATGTACGAAACTCTCTATGGTTCAGAGCTGAAGCCATAATTTATTTAGTAATGTTCACTACTAGAGCAATTACATGGTTAATTTCCACTGGAAAATGTTGAACAAATAAAGCTTCTTGATGAACAATACAGTAAAAATATAGTAAAAGATCGTTCATGTTTCAAATTTTGACCAAAAAGAGTAACAAATCCTTTATACTTACCAATCATAATTGTTAGTCCAGTAATGCAAAGAGATATCAGCTTATCTAAATTAGTTTTTTTCTCTTTGCAAAATTCTGTAATGTCAGCATAAATATCCCCTCCTCGAGTTTTACCCATGAACAGTGTTAAACCGAGTCTTTTTTCATGAGCACCAGTAGACAAAACGCACTATCCCATTAAAGTGAGTTGTGAGATGTTTTTAAAGTCACATGGTTCTTCACAAGCTAAGGAATATACAGGTACTTAACTCGGAAAACTGTTGTTCTTTGACCTTTTCGGCTATTCTAACAGCTCTATCATGAACAATAGTTGCTGACAGCGGAATATTATTTATTCTATGCATTGTTTCTGTTTTATTTTTGAATTCAAAGAAGAGTCGTTTTGACATAAAAATAAAACATTTATTAATATATTCTCTATCAGTGAACTGTTCGCCAGATTTAACAATTTTGTGAGATACAACATAACTAGCAGGAGTTAAATTAGTCGCTGACTGCAACCGGTTATTAAATTTAGATGTCGATTGTTGAGATTTACGATCAACACAGCCATTGCTGTTTTTCTTTAATTTTCAGCTGGGGACGTCTTACCAAGTGAATCGTTTTTAGATAAAACTTTAAGTTGTATATTCGATTATTTATTATTTTATGATTTTTTCTTCACAAATGAGACATTTTGGTTGTCTCCAGAGCCGCAGGTTGCATATTAAAAAGCCACAAGTTCGCGACCCCTGTTATAGAGGCTATAACACGAATTTTTGATGTACGAAAAATAAAAAATATTGTTCAGATTCATGTTCTTATATCACTTGTTATAACTACACAAAAAATTGAAAATATAAGAAATCCCTATTGTGAGTAACATACTAACATATAACACCATAATAATATGGGTATTAATAAAATAGTAATATTTCTTATTTTTTAAATATTAAATATTAAAAAAATATTATAATATTATTAAAAATATTCCTATTATGTAAAATTACTATTTTTTCCTTTGTAGATAATACTTATGTCTTAACTTTTAAGTATCAAACTCAAGTATTTATTACAATGTAGCATTTAATATCATACACATGCGTAGGAAGCATGATTATACATTTATACACAAGACAAATAAAATAAATATTATTTATTTTTTCAAATGTATTTTTATTAAAATTCTTTCATAATAAAATGTCTAATAAAAATTAAATAGTTATCCTTTTGAACTTTAACAACAAATCACAATATGTTTCTATGATTTATAATAATTTACAAAATAGTTGTTTTAGATTCTGAGCCGAGCGACGAATGTATTGATTTTAAAATGATGTGTGTTTTTATATTTATTATTATTTTTTCTTTGTGTCTGTCATCATGGTTTCTTGCAGAAAAAGTTCTTCAATTTGCTTAAATAGCAGATTTTCTGGTAGGAAATTGAATCTATTTAGTGCATTCAGGATTTTAAAATTTAAAAGTCCCAATAGTTTTCAAAAGCAACCGGAAAAAAAACAAAAATCGATTTTGGTTTTAGTGTAACTATAACAAAAATGACCGTAGATATAGGTACATGAAATTTTCACTGCATATTTGTGTAAGCATTTTCTATAAACCATACAATTTTTAAAATATTTTGATTTGGTTTGAACTACTTATAGTTAAATTACATTTTCAATTATTTGTTTTTTTAAGCCCAAGTCGATAAAAAAATTTTCAAAAAAACTTGAAAATGTAATAAAAGGTTCCTTGTAAGCTGTTGTTAATGAAAATTTAAAAAAAAGTAGAGTGTAAATCCACAATAATTTGTTATGAGCGCTTAAACTTAGAATTTTGACAAAATTCGTAAAAATCATGAAAATTATAGCAAATTATATTTAGTTAGATATTCATAACAAATTTTCTATTTATATCTAAGATTTAAAAATGTAATAGAAGTTTGTCTTCCTTCATAAGAAAAGAAAATTCTACTGGGAAGTCAAATTACATTTTAATGAGTGTTTGAAGTTGAAATGTTTACAAGATTGGATATTCACTTGATTTCTCTTATAGCGATTTTCTTATTTTGTTGTAATTCAAAAACAAATTACTGTATATAATATAGAAAATATTCTGTCTCATTTTAGGCTGTTAACGGACATTTCCATTTTCTTTTTTATTCATTTTTTTTCCTATAAATATCAATACAATTTTATTGATTGGGTCAAAAAGAATGCAAATTTAATACAAGACTCTTGATACCTTGTTACAATAGCAGTTGAAAAATATTAAAAATACATAGGCAAAATGTTTATAAGCATTTAAAGTTCAAACGTTGACAATATTTATCAAGTTGAAAATCGAAAATGATTTTGTAGTTAAAAATGTATAAAATGTTCAATTTTTTTGCTTAGGATTGAAAATTTAAAACAAGGTTCCACTTAAACAGTTTTTTCCATAACTAAGAAATCTAAAAAATACATAAATACAGTTATTTTTTACAGAAAATGTAAATTCAAATTTGGACAAAATCGCATATTAACACAAAGAATAACGGTTGTCATTTGGTTGTAATTAGGTTCCAAAACAGCCTAATTTTACATAGGTATATTTAATATTTTTTTAGCATCACTGAAAATTTAAGAATAATATTTATTCAACTTACAGGTTACCATCTTAATAATAAGTAATAAAAATATAAAATATTCTAAACTGATATATCGTTTCCTCTTAGAATCGAATTTCGTATACAATGATTTGATATCATTGAATTCAAATTTAATACCACCCATTACAGCGACCTCTTAGACACCTAATGTACAGCAGAGCGACATCTACTTACCCGCTTTTTTAAAATTAATATTTTGAATTTACTGTACTTACATAAAATGTTGAACAAAGACTGAATATTATATACCTAATCCATCAGATTATAAGTCTTTGTAAGTACACATAAATCAGTTCGTTTAAATATGATATGAACTAATGAATGATAAAAAAAAAAAAATAAATCCAAAAAATGTTTTTCTTTAAAGATCAATAATTACTCATCTAGAACGCTAGTTATAATATTTTATAAGCCATAAAATAGTATCAACAATCTATTTCAATATGTTGTCAGTTAGTGTCAATCAAATCTGGAGCTGGAAAGTTTTAGATTAGATTGCGTATGCATATACCAATGACTTTGTAGTATGTTTAAACTGTATGTCTGTGTTTTGATTTAAAATTTTGAAACTGACAAAAAATCAAGAGTTATTTTTTTTTTGTTTTTTATTTGACTCAACTCTCACACACCGCTTACCCAATGCCTAACGAACTATATTTGTATACTGAATATTATTATTTTTGTTTAAAAAATGAGTATAATATTATTTTGTAATGTTATTATTGTTCATACATTATAATGGAATACCATTAAATTGTTGAAAAATATGTTGAAAACAAATAACAACTGCACAACCCACCTTACACAATTACATCCGTATTAATAACTAATAACATGAGCTGTATTTCGAATGTTTTTGCCCCCGGCCATGTAATTTATGTCACAGTATAACTATCGATATTACACATTATAATTAAATAATCGGTCGAATGAATTACTTTTTAATTACGTTTCTACTAAATATTGTTTGGGAACCATGTAATAAAACAAAAATATAACTTCCTATATCATGTATTAACACAAAAATTACAAAATGTTTTAATCATTATATATTAATTACATGACGTTATAATGAACAGGAAATGTATTTTACAAAATATTAATTGGATTAAAAAAAAATATTTTATCACATTATTATAAATTTCCAAGTTCTTTGACCGAGTGAATGAAAACTCGCTTCTCACAGACTGTAAAATAGACCTAATCATTAATTTTAATTGAACATTTCTTAAACTATTTTTACCTAAATATTTTGAAACCTGCTGACATGGCACTCTAGGAAATGTGCACACCCGGGTCCGGCTCCTCCTTAATACGACTCTGCTATAAATAACCTTTACTATGAAATTAAACCATCAAAATAATGACAGTGATCAGATTTTGTCTTTGAAAGTCGTGAAATACTCTAGACCCCATAAACATAATCTACCAGAGGATAGCCTCTGATCTCTAAATGTATACATATAAGTTCTAAGTAGTAATTTCTTAAAAATCATAAAATATCCAGAACCAAATATTACGTGGGTAATAATTAAGTCAGCAATTGTAATATTATTATCCACTGTTTAATTACCAAAACACTAAAAGCTTGAGTGAAATAACTCGCAAACAACTGAAAAAGTTATGATTTTTACAAAAAATTGCCAAAACTTGAGTTCAGTTGTAGGTATTCGTTAGTAGTGTAAAACCAAAATTACGAATAGAATTACAAGTTTACAACCAACAGACTAGACTTCTAACTTCAAACATAAATATTTGAAATCAATAAGTAATTTTGAACGAGAAATATATGTTATAGTTTGACGCTTATAGGCAAGAGTCACCATGTTAGCTTAACTACCACATAATTGAGGAGCCAGGTTTAAATCACCCTGCAATGGCGTTTACGAAAATTAATATGTAAAAACATAGGTATTCATGTAGTTAGCAAAATATAAATAACTAGGAATATAATTTATAATATACTTATATAAAAGTAATAATAATTTATACAGAAAAAAAAAATAATAATAAGTAAATTAAAAAAGTAATCCATTTATATGTGCTAGAAATAGTAACAAAGACGTATCATGCACCTACATAAAACAATTATTAATTAATTCATTCCAGTCTTATGAATACGACCCTGAGAGGTAGTGAGCCAAATCCAATAAATCCACAGTTTAAATTAATATAGGTACCTATGTTGTAGTGGCTTACAAGATCAAAAACTTGCTAGTAGTCCGTGTAAACTTGATTTATGTTAAAGTTACTTGGTTGGAATGAGTCCATTTTACTATATTATATAGGTATACTAGCAAAAGACCATATTGCAATAAAGTGACGGAAGCCTTGATATTCATTCATTAGTTAGAAAATTGAAGTTCATTAATAATAACAAAAAGGAGATATGGTGAGTATTACAGGGCAGGGTTTGTACAAATTTGTGACGAGGAGAAGATAAATCTGTAAGATAACTCCCTCTCCCCATCCACGGACTTCATATAACCCATCACATAATTTAATTTGATATTTACAATAAACGCATATAGCGCTATGTTATATTTGTATTAACATTTTCATTTGAGTGCATACAAAATTACATAATATTACACTAGATAGTTATTAGACTAATAATTAAAATCAACTTTGGTCCATATTTAATCTAATAAACTATGCAGACAATATCACAAATTACATCAAAGACAAATTTAATTATGTACCTATGATGCATGATTTATTAATTATTATATATCATTACAAAAATAACCCGGAGGTAGTTGCTCAGCTTTATGTAGTAGGTTTTTCGTGTACCTACGTCGTCAGTCGTCATTAAATAGGACTGTTATAGATGTGTTAAATTTTAATTTGACTATAAATCATTGCACATATAACTATATAAGTACTTACAAAAAACGAAGACGGTGTCTCATTCTCAAGAATATTTTATAATTCATATAATAGTATATCACTATAAGTAATTTATTTTTCTTATTAGTAACTTATCTAATATAGCAGATTGAACTATCTAAGTATTGAAAAAAATACATCAAATAGCATCATAATATACCTTTACCAGGTAATGTTTACCTATTATTATTTTGGTACTTGTAAGCCGACCGAGTGAACAATTTCATGTGATATAAATAGCTTAAAATTAGCTGGTTTAATGGTTCTGAAAATTGAATTATGTATAAGTGTAGAAAATAATAGATAATATAACTACGTAATGAAAAAAATTCAAATTTCATTATGTTTTTAATGTGGTACAACAAAATACGTGTAAACTAAAAATTTATTTGTCATTGATAATATATCCAATTTCATCAAAATTTTAACCTCAAAGGATTATAAAAAAAATGTATTCTATGTATTTTTGAAAATTTTGAAGTGCTGTTAAAATGACTTAGAAAAAACCTTATACTAAATGTATAATTTTGAAATATTGGTTATTCTTTAAAACTCGAAGTTCAAACGCTTATGAAAAAAAAAATGTTTTCAATATGTATTTTTTATATTTGTAATCTTATGTAACAAATATTGATGAGAAATTAATTAATTAATATAATATCGTATAAATTAATTTTATTAGTGTAATAATTGTCGATATATTTTATACCAAGAAAGAAAATGTGTATAATAATACAAAAAATCGAAAAATGACCTACTATAAACTTCAAAATGTCGAATTGGGTAGTATGGATGTCTGAAAAAAGCCAAAATATTTTGAAATTTATATCATGTATAGAAAATGGTGCTATAAATATGTGTTTAATGTAATATGTCTGTACGGCGATTACAACGCATGGTCCGCGAATGACCAATCATTAGTTATTACTCATTATAACATTGTGTATAATGATATAGTGTACTTTCGTGTTTTTATAATAATAAAATAGAAAAATAATTTAACAAGAATGTTGAGAGTAAAATGTATATTAGAACGGGGGAGTGCGAACTAAATAATGACGAATGTATGTAAAAACGACACGTATACTAAAAATAATGAAAACGGCAGATGGAAATTCCTGTACGAGTGTAAAAATGAAATATATTGCGTATTTAAGTCCCTACTTGCATGTAAAAAAAAAATGTCATACCTGATATGTAAATTCCTGGTTACTTGTGTTTATATGCTAAATGTAATACATAAATGTATACTATATTTATAGGTGGGTACCTACACACACTGCAGCTGTACTGTTGCACACGGTACACCAAAAGCTCACTTTCAGTATAAATTGAATTAATTTTGTTTATTTTATGCTTCTCCTATTACGTCTTGATGTACGAAAGAATACTCCGTAGCTACTAGGGTAGTTTTATATAAAATGGGTGTGTGTGTGTGTGTGTAAGAACTCAATCTTATTGGTGCCACAGTCGACGTATCTTTGTTGAATTTTCGACCTAGCCCATCAAAAAAAATGTTACACTTACAGTGCTTACAATAATGGAAGCCTCTCTGACGCGTATTTTAAGTACCTAATGTAAATATAATGCAGCAGCCGGTTTGTATAGGGGTACTGTATAGTATGTTATGAATGTTAATATAATGTTTATGAAATGTAATGTATTTGGTGACTGTAAAGTGGACTGTATATTTTAAATAATTGTTACAAATGGTAATAGTAATAATTATTGACATGATAATAATATGTTGATGTCTTGGGCAGTAAACCGTGAAAAGGCTGGTACACAATATTCAGACTTTGTAAGTAAAATACTGTCAAAAGAAATAACCTGTTAAGACGTATAAATGTATAATAAGACAATAATCTCGCTAAACCCGAGTGGTTAAGGGGAGGGGTAGGGAGGAGGCACTGCATTATAGTTACGGTAGATAAGAAACTTTTGAGATCATTTTCATAAAATATCACTTTTTTACTAAGTCAGTGACACAATAATCTTGGACGGACTAAATAGACAATAGTTGACACGTACATTTAGAAACTAGATAAATCACGAGAAGTTTGTGAAACACCATGATATATTATGAATTATGTATTGAGTAAGTTTATGAACATTAAGTTTATTCGGTCGAAATTTAACCAAGTACGTGCGAAACAATTTTTTTCCTGTATTAAATTGAAACTTCTAACAACTAGTAAACTGTTATCAGCGACTGATATATTCATTACACCGCGCTAACATAGTGCTATATGAAGTATGAATATTTATCTGGAGATTTAAGGGAAGATTTCCGAATTTCGTGAGTATTAATAATGTTAATTCATCTCACTTTTTTTTGTTTATTACTATCGGGGTATTTTCAATACCTTTTTTTTAAACTCAACAGTCTATCATAATTTGGTACACTACTTCATACTTAACTTTTAATTTATTTTTATTCGCCAGATTCACTTCACCTGTCTAGTGTATTTTTTTTTATATTTATTTTAAATCAAAATATATTTTTCAATTAAAGTATTTTCTAAAATGCATTGAAATCTTTCCTTCGAAAATCCCTAAAAAAGTTTTTCATAAAAACGCTCGTCAGTGAAAAAAAGAACTCTTCGACATTATTCAAAACTAATAAAGAAAGCAAAATAAATACCTACCTATATATAATAACTATAAAATGATTAAATGCAAATTATATACAATGTTATACTAGATTTGATTATTTGTACTTTGAAGGAAATAAGCGGAATTTATAATTAATTTATTCAAATAAAAAATGAAATATATTAATTGTCATACTAGTGCGTTTTATGTAGTTCACATACATAATTAAATATTAATATTTGTAACGAAATTATGTCTTTTAACTGATTAAATAGTAAACACCAGTCACCTGCAATTATATAATGCGGTTTCAATGTAAATATTTCATTTTTGCCCCATTGCACTTGTACTTGATTCATTAAGAAAGCTTAATAATGTTTTTATAATTTGTAAGACTTAATAACATTTTTATTATTGTTTGTCGATTTATTAAATGCACTCGAGTGAGTGAAACGATACTGTACACATAACTAATAATACGTTGCTAACTCAAAATTATTGATGCCGAATTAAAATCTTCTAATTCTGTGTTGAAACAAAACGTTACATCAGTATTGTACGATTTCTTGTAACCTTTAATCAATGAATAATGTTTTGAGGGTTGTTATCATGTTTCAATAAATTTAAATATTATTCATACAGCAACATGTTATACATATTGTATATATATACATAAATTATATAATTGACACGGTCGGTTTGTTTTGAATTCAAAGCAATTGTCTATGGCATTAGTATTTTATAAACAATTTAAAAGGTACTTAAAACTTATGATTTTTTTAGCATTATTATTTTTTTCAAAATAATTCTCAGAAGCAGAGTCCATTTCGGGAAAGATGTATATAGTATATTTATTCCTTCAGATATAAATTACATAACAATATTCATACACTTAGTTTAAAGATATTGCAATTTGGTGGGCAAATTGTCGGAAAAGATGAATTTGATGGTGACGTGGATATGTCAGGGTCCTAATTAAATGATTCGGTCAGTGATTCTGGATGTTTAAAATTTCCTATCTTCTGGGAACATGTGTGATATTTGGTATGTTTAATTGTGTTCATATAAATCCCGTGGGAGAATCAGAGCGTTTTAGTTTGCCATTAAATAACTGTGAAATATAGAGACTTACTGATATTTGTGTGTAGTAAATTCTGAGTCTTGTGATATACTCACTTCAAATTCCCTGGAAAACTCGAGAATAAATGACATTTAGTGATATTTAGTTTGATTAGAAAATTAGGTATAGTTGATGAAAAGTCAAAATACCTCATACATTTTTTAATAATCAGGAATAAATAAAAAAATAAAAAATATATTGAATATTTATGCAATGTTATTTTTAACAAATTTTTTTATTTTGCTATAGTTTAAAAACAAATTTCCTTTGGAAACTTGAAATGTTGATTAAATATTAATATTGTTAGCATTTTATAGAAATGGTATAATTTTAAAAATATTTTGTATTTTTTTCGAGTTGTCATTATAGACATAAACTTTTCAAATTGTTCTTTGATTTCTTTTTTAATTTTGATAAAAAATTGCATGTTCTATAAAATGGACTGAGAGTTTAATACAAAGTTTCTCACAGATAAGTCATAAATATTTTTTATTGAATTTAAAAACAAATAGTTGATCATAAGTCCACATTGATTTAATATAAGCCTTTAAAGTTAACATTATGATGGCAGTCATCGTTTATAATTCAAGACGATATTGTATTTGCATTTATAATACTCATTATTTACTTATTATTTTTTTGTAATGTGTATTATTTTAATATTTTAATAGGCGCAAAAAAAGGAATAATGTTGTTTTATTTTTGGTTACTTAGCCAATAAAAATTACAATATAACAAACATCCTTCTTCTTAACAATGTATACATATATATGCATTTTTTAAACGATCACATTTAAAATATCTGATTTTAACTTATGTACCTAACGATTTAAAATTATACATAGTTATTTTAACAACTTAACATACCTACTTATATTCTTACATAATATTTCTAATAAGCGTATACGTTTTAGTTATTCTTTATTTCTTAGCTGATTTGTGGAATGTTATTTAAAAACTGTTGAACAATGATATTAACAGGTTCATTATTGTTGGAAAAGGAATTCATATTGTTTTTTATTTTTATATGATATATATATTTTAGGTTTACTTCTGTCCGAACATGAACACGTTTTCGCGCCTCCATAACTTCGGTATATTTGCTCCCAGAAGCAGACTGTTCAAGAGGCGACTTACCCCTCTTCTGCTGTCCAGCACGCCAGGCTGTCTCATGTCGTCAAGCCTAAGACTTTGTCTTTTCTTGGCGGAGCTCCACAAATCGTAGTGTCCGCTCTCCGCCAATAAACCACGTGTACGGATGACGCGTAATATTGTTGTTAAGTCGTCGTTCCATTATTGGGTGGGTTAAGTCGTCATTCTGGTCGATTCAGACGACACGTCGGGTTTTTATACACCTGAATAAACTCACCCGAGGTAGTCGGTATGAGGTACCTATTGATGTTCGCTGTTGGGTGCTTCGATTAATCGACGTGACCTAAAGTCGATCAAGGGTTCGTGATGAACCAACTGTAGAATTTCTAGTCTGTAATTTGTATAATCTACCTACAATTTCAGAGATCACGGGACGAGAATGCAATCAATCGTCTTTAGTGCATGACCATAGCGACTTGAGAGTCAGGTCTATCAGTTAAGTCATGCGTTAGATTGTATTGTGGTTCAGAGTAACATGCCAGCAATTGTTTGGTTGTGTAATTTAATTATTGTAAGTGATGTGTCACATCGTCATTAGTTTGATAATTATTTACCATAGTTTATAATCATATTGACATTCGAGTCACACATAGAATATTTTATTATTTGTATCTTTCTCATTTATCGTATTATTTTAATATATATATATATGTCTTGTGTGCATTGTAATATAAATATATTTAAAATGTACTTACTATTTTTGTAAAATCATTGGATCACCTTATCTAGTCCTCAATACCTCTCAAGTCGCCGATAAACGTCACTTCGCAGGAGTTGTACCGGAGTAAACCACACTTTACCTGATACTTGGTCTTTTCCAGGAGTAACACTGTAATCACTCTTTCTCATAAACACACTATATTTTAACATTTTTTTTAAGCCCCTAGGCATAGTTATCATTTTAACCTTTTATCTATAAGCAATTTTGTCCTCACAACTCTATTAATTATCAGCTAAAGAGGACTAACTACTGTCACCCATGAATTAGGTATGTCGCTTATCAACATTATTATCAAAGTACTTATTAGCAGGGCTTGGAACCGAAATTAAAAATACCAGTATTTTAACCGGAACTTATTGAAAATATTGGAACCGGAACCTTACCAAAACCTTTTTTTGATTTTCCTAGGAACCTAAACAGGAACCGGAACCGATATTTATCAGAAGAGAATATTTTGGTTAATTTCGGTTTTTTTCGGTTCTAGTTTTATTTAATTATTTAATATATTTAGGCAGGTAATACATATTATTAAATAATAGTTGATTCTTAAAATTTGGTTGTAAATGAATACGAGCAATTATAATTGTACATTTCTATAATCTAACAGTTCCAGGAAACAATAAACTATGAGCATTTACCAAAATAAATATAATAAATATTGTTATTTGCCTGTTGGTTTGTAAAGCATGTCGTTATGATTATTTCCTTATATTTTATAATTTATAAATAGTTTTGGATACAATGTCTTGTAATGTAAGTTGATGAATGATGTCTAATAATATGATTATTAACGCGATCAAAATACACACCCGTATAAATTTTTATCAGATTGTGACAAGGACTAATAATTAATATTATAATGGTATACATATACATATTAAATATAATTTTTTAATAGTTTCTTACAATAATAAATTCGATAGTCGTTATTTGGCAGTGTCCACCACTAAAAATAGCATATCATAGTACCTACTACCTATGATACCTTTCATTCAAAAACAAGTAACAACCAATCAATTAATGTGCTAATAGTGTAATGTTGAGCATAGACTGCTTCTATCTCGAAATCTCGATAATTATATAGGTATATGCATAGGCGTAATTTCAACTTTTGACTTGGGGGACTGAGTATATTAAAGGCAAGCAGACCATTGCAATATAGAATTTTAAAATTGTATATCATAGGTTTTTTTTTTGGGGGGGGGCTGCGACTTAGTTTGGGGACCTTATCCCCCCGATTTGCGCCTATGAGTATATGAATGAAGTTTATAATTGTTTTTTTTTTGCTTTTTGAAAAAAAAATATACCTTTAAATACTGGTATTTACCGGTACCAGAACCGAAACCTTAATTCTGTAATTTTAAGAACCGGAACCAAAACCGGTACCGAATTTTTATTTTTTGAAAAATCGAATTGGAACCGAAACCGAAAAAATCATAAAGGTTCCAAGCCCTGCTTATTAGAGTCTTGGCATTTTTTAAAAGCACGTAAACACCAATTTTGGCTAGATATTTGTGTTTTTATATTATTTGTTGTTGCCGTTTAAAGTATTCGACCAAGAAAATATTGGTTTGAGACTTTTAAAAAGATTGTATCCCAAGAGTATACGTTTGTAGAGAGTTTTCTGTCAGCTTTCAGCCTTTAAACCATCGAACGTGACATTTTAAATCAAATCAATATAATGTTCAAACTTTTTACAAATAATAATAGTGGAAATGGTTCTATTAATTTTAACAACTATAATTTTCGTTATTTTAGAACTAATACAATTTCGGATGATATTGTTTGACAATGTATGCAAACATATGTAATGAAACTATTATAATCAACAATGGAAACACGGTTTTAGTTAACAGTAATATTAAAGACCATCAACATGATGGAGACAATGGTAAACATCAAAAAGAATTGCTAAAATTGCTTACGGTTATTAAACCAAAATCTTTTGAAAATATATATGAAAAGCCAATAAAAATAATTCAAAAATAATTGCCAAGTATACAAAACTTCCTGGTATGTTCATCTAATAAAAATGCACTTCGAAAATCCATGTATAGAGAACGACGCAAAACTTTACCTACCGTTCTATTGTCTATAACCAATGCTATTCGGAAACTTAAAGCTGCATGGATTGAGAATAAATCTGAAGAAAAATTTGTTCACGTATTTGAAGAGGATGAAATAATAGTTGTAACTTGCAAAACAAATTTATTATTTCTCAACGACAAAACGGAAACTCTTTTAGCTGACGGTACATTCACATATTTCCCAAAACGTTTTTTCAGAAATATACAATACATGGTTTAACAAAAAGCTAATGCGTTTCGCCAGTGTTTGGTTTTTTGCCATCAAAACTTTAAAATCTTTGATATTCGTATAATTGTATGTGGACAAATTAAAAAAAACCTATGTTTACAATATACAATATTTTGATTGTGCTACTTTTATAGTAAGTTAGTATTTGTTGATTTTAATGTTCAATTTGTCGTGTTTGAGTTTTATGGAGAAAATAAACTGGCAAATGGCAATACATTGAAATCTTTCAGAAAATAAAGTAAAACCATTCGTTTGGGACTATTTCGTCAGGTTACTAATGGTAAGCTGTAATTTAATTTGGATGGTTATTTCTTTTATATTATATTGTAATGCTAGACATTGTATATTTTATAAGCTTTATGCGAATAACATAAAGTTTTTACCCACATGTTTACCATGGCTGGTTTACATTATTCTCTGGATACGTTAAATATAAAGTAAACTTGAAACATAAAGAAAAAGTCTTTGTACAACAATTGTTTTCAACTACCTACCTATAATGTTTGTATTTTCAACAATTAAATTTATGAAGTAATAAAAATTATAAATATTTAATTATTACCTCATTCTAAATTAATCTTTTTGATTATAACTTGACCTACATGCCATATATTTTCTATACAAATTTAGTGAAAGATAATATTATGTTTGAAAATATCGACTTCTTATTTTTACAGTATCTTTATTATTATAATATATTGCTATATTGTAGTTATTTTCATTTTTAAGGTTTTCAATATTTTGGTAGGTATGGCTTTTTTAATACTGGAAATAATAATTTAAAGAAACTTTTAATTAGTTTATATATTATTGTATCAGATTCAATAAGTCTCCAATAATCATAGTGAATACTTAATTCATAATTCTATACAGTCCATAGCTATTAGATTACTGTATTTATAGTTAACATAGTTATAGCGTCGTTTATCCACATACTGATATAAACATTTGAATTTTTTTTAACAGAGACCTGTTGAATTTGGAACTCAAGTTGATTTAGGATTTAGATATTTAATGTAGATAAATAACCCGGCTTTATGTTAATACTGATTCATAACTTTTTAATATAAATGTAACATACAGTATACAACTAGACTGCATCAAAGACTATATGAACAATAATATGATGTTTTGCAAACGAGTGTGTTTGCGAACATCGAACTATTGAAGGCTCTATATATTATATACTACAACTGATGTCATATTATACGTAGGTAGGTACTCATCATACCTATGTCAGCCACATCCGTATGACAGTCGAAAGGAATATTAGTATGAAACACAAAATTGATATGTGCTTATAGGTAAAATGTTGGAATACTTAAATTAATTGTATACTTCAAAAAACCTGCTAGATTTGTAATTGTATTTTTTTGGTGAAATGGAATTCGTTGTCGATTATACCTATCAGCATAATGTATAAAGCACTTATGAAGGCAAGTCTAAAATCGTAAAACGTAAATTATTAAACAAAAATTAAAATCCTTTTACAAGACCACGCATTTAATAATAAAAAGTATAATATTGGGGTCTGTATTTATGAATAAAATGAAAAATGTTTCAATCGCGATTTGTGTAAAATCTTATTGTCTGTACCTAAACAATCTCTTTAAACAAATAGCCCAACAGCTATTGCTATATTCAGAGAACGTGGAAAAGCCATTCTATAGAAACAACTTCGCTAAAAGGTTACGTAGTCAAAGTTTACAATAATGGTATGCCATAAACGTAATCAAGATATTATAAAGAACTGCTGGAATTCTGTTAGCAAAAAAAAAAAAAAATGGGTCAATGTTTATGATATAATTAAATTTGTGGATTGAGCATATTATATTTTGGATTCTGAGCAAAATGAATGTACTAATTGCACAATGATGTGTGTTCGTTTTCTTCTTGTGTCCATCATTACCTTTTGGAACATTAAAAATCCTTCGATTTTATTCTTGAGAACCTATTCTGGTAAAAAAGTGAATATAGTTTGTATTTGGGGAGATCAAAAATTGTGAATAGTTTTCTAAAGCTCAAAGAGAAACGAAAAACAAAAAATAAAGAAAAATTAGAATTGTTTACACAAAACCAATTTTTGACTAAATTGATTAAGTTTTTTCGGTGTAACTCAAAAACTAATATTTGTATTTCCACTATATGCTTATATAAGCATTTCCCATAGACAACAAAATCTAAAAAATATTTCGATTCTTCTTTTGATCCACTATAGTCATTGAAAATCTCGAAGTCATTTATTTAAGTAGGCCAAAGTCTGCTTAAGCACTTATTTGAGTTTTCCGTCGCTGATCTCATTTCTCCGTTAAAGGGTCTAATTTGGGTTCTCCTGAGCCTAACTATTTGCACCTAAATTCAGCTACTGTCTCACCACGAAGCTACGAGACTGTCACATCGAGAATACCATCAACAGAATAGGCCAACCAGATTAAACTGGGATAACCGTCACCAACAATCGTTACACATCCATCGGAAGGAAGGTAAACTAGCCAGAGGAGGAAAGCTAAAGAGCCAGGACCACCGTCACCGATAATCATGATTGACAACTGACGGATACGCCTACACCAATCAGGCAGTGAATACCATCAGCTGTCACTATTTATATATTATGTATATAATTAAATTAACCTGTAAAATATAAATAAAGCAGATTAGTTTAGTCAAGTACCTAATCCCTCTCATTCTTGAAATGGGCCGCCTCGAATCGGCTCCACTTCGATCATTTAAAAAAAAAACCAAAAATAAATAGTTAAAATATTTTTTTTTATAATCGTTTAAAGTTCAATTTTTGACAAAATTAATTGAAATTGCAAATTATTTTGTTGTTAAAAATGTATAAAATGTTAAATTTGTATGACTAAAGATTAAGATTTAAAACAAGGATTCTCGTAAGTAGTTTATATTTTAACCTTGAAGTGTAAGAAATAAATAAACAATGTTTTTTCATAGATATTTAAAATTCAAATTTGGACGAAACTACATATTTAAACAAGGACTGGCAATCTTAGTTATTTTGTTATAATTTAAAAATATTATTCATGGCCACTTGAAATTTTGAAATCATATTTTTTACAAACAATAACTTTTTCAAATGCAATGCACTGTATTACTAATAGTAGGTAAGTAAATTAAGTTTATATCAATGATATATTTTTATAATTAACTAACTTCATTGATTTATTATTTTTTATGAATTAACTACATTTATTTAATTAGTAGTTAGTGACTTAGGCTGAGAGACCATCTTCGTTCTAAATCGTTTTTCCTATACTATGATTACACTATGATTTTATATCATCGAATTCAAATCACATCCGCCATCCATTGCAGTGACCCACTCAACACCTTGTGTATAGCCGATATATGGTACCCACACGTCTATGGTACCCACTTGCCCACATTTTTTATAACATATGATTCAAACATTATTAAGAATTAAAATATAGTAGAAATAAAAGGAAAAGTAGCACCTTATTGCCTTCTAACTGAAAATGTTCATATTATTTTATTGATATTATAAAGCCAATTAACATTTTTCAGTACAGTATTGATTGAATAATTTTTGCAAATAAATTCTTACAAAAATTATTTTTTATGAGTACCGACATAGATACATAGTTATATACTATCATATATATATATATATATATATGTATACACACACACACACACACACACACACACACACACACACAACCACATATCATATCAAATATAATATAGGTACATAGTTTATATACATTACCTATACATACACGACTAGCTGTCATGACTGAGATTATTTTACAATTCCATATAATTGAAATCTCAATATTGAATAGTGTTGGTTTAGGTGCATAAAAATATTTTAATCCTTTTTTAATCTGTTTTTTTACCTTTTTTGATAAACATTTTTCATTTTTCCCTGTTTATTTTTAAATTAACTGTTCAAATAATTCCATTCTTAATCACTTTAAAACATAATAAATCACACCTCAGCTATTATAACCTCTGCTGAACAGTGATCTACTCGTAAATTGGGCTAAGGATGTTTGCTTTTTTTATGGAATTTCAATTAAACAATGTCAACAATATTCTTTTGCTAACATTATCCAGAACCATGAAATTTAGAACTGATCTTTAGTTTTAATACATAATATTATTATATTAAGAAATTCCCAATTCTTATTAAATTCACATCGATAAGCTTTTGTCTTGAATTTTAAATGTGCTTACAATCTAATTGCCAGTTCTACCATCCCCGATTAAAGTTAACCGAAGTTTAAGTGGCCAAATTTGGCCAGTTATAAAATCTGTTATCAGCTCATTAAAAGTGTAAAAGTAGATGGTAAAACTGGCCCTAAAACTAGAAACTTTAAGTAATTACGATATTCTTACTATTATCACATTAATATATTATAGCATAAGTAGAAAACACAACCAATGTCCCCAATATAATACTACTATGCAACTGTACAACGGAATAAAAGCTTGGTGACTTGGTATATTACATAACCATTAAATTATTGTATTGAATGTGATAAATATGTTCTTATATATTTATACCTAGGTATATCGTAAACGGCTAGACGAAAACTTAGTATTTTAGGTTCGAAGGACACTAAATATATTGCTCAAAGTATCAACAAAATTCATATCTTTCAAATAAAAATTTAAAAAAAAAAAACAGTTATACTGTGACAGTCAGACTGTTGAAAGCACAGAATATACGATGTAAATATATATTATGTATATTGTATATACTTTATATACCTACTTTATATCTTTATATCTTAGTTTTATGTTGAAAGTAAATAGAATTTATTTTCTGTACCTAGTGAATCTTGAAAAAATCAACGGAACCCCGCACACATAATTTTATTTAACACAATAAAATATAAATAGGAAATATCAACATAATTGATTGTATGTCATGAATATAATTTAATATTATACTATATGCTATGTCATGTTTAGTATGATATCTTATTTAGTTGTATACGGTTTATTTATTATTAATTTTTAGTTTTTATACGGCCTGAGCCCGTTGGAAATACACGGGTAATATTATTATAGTATAACAATATAACAGTGATTGAATACTAGGTAACTTATTTACGATACATTAAATTAAAAATGAATGGTTATCCGTCTCGCATGTTGGTTATATAAGCTTATGAATAACGGAGGGACAAGTAAAGGGATTAAATACCTATGGCATCCTGTTGTGGCACTTTAAAATTGATCATGGACTAAAGTTATTGAGTGGGTGACTGGATTGACCCTAATGAACACTGAATGTATTAAGGGCACATGCTTGCGATTCCAAATATAAGCGCGTGTGGCTAATGGAAATAATATATTATATAGAATAGAAATCATTCAAAATTTTTCACTGGAAGCAATCAAAGGTCAACTTCGGTAATCATCAAACATTTATTTCGTCGAAAGAACTAAAGTAATGCGTTTTTCACTAATGTCGAAACATTGAGGTCAATTTAAAATAATCAACCGATGTGTGCCTAGTTCGTTTGACAAAATCTGACCATCCCGTGCCATTATGCCATCCATGCCGTTTTTACCATTGATTTGATGTGTAACTCAATATATTTTATGTTTTTGTACATGCTTGTTTTGCATTGAAGTCCATCAATTACAAAATGTATACCATTATTAATTTAAATTTTGAATTAATTGAAAAAAGAATCTTTATTATATTTTGTAGATTGCTCATTTTAGAGTGATAAATTAATATAATGCATATTTTCATAATTTTAGAATAATTATACATTTTATATTGAATTTTTGTTTTGAAGTGAAATTCTACGATAACCTATATATTATAAACATTTTATAATTTCATTACAATATTATAATTGTAATTATAGAGCAATATTGTTGTACAATTTTACATATTTTTTAATGCAATTAAATTCTTATTTTCTTATTCTTTATGAGCTCATAACATCGTAACCTTGTATTAATTAAAATTTAAAGAAAAACCTATCAAACTAAATTATTTAAAAAAGTGATTTAAGTTATTTTGAACTTGGGAAATGTTCAATAGTTATTAATTCGCATGAAAACTTTTATGTCGTCAGCAAAATGAGGTTAGTTACTGATTATGTAATACTTCAGCAGAACATTGTCAAAAAAAAAAAAAAAATAGAAAATATACTTAGTAGGAACAGAGACAGGTGTCCTATGTTCCTGTAGTACATTTAAGTATGGCAGCATTAATTTTAATTTTGAGTCCATAAACGATAAATGATATTCGATAAACGTAGTCTCATTGATAACAGTTGCAAACATCATTTATTATATTATGTCATTAGAAAGGAGCTATACACGCGATTGTTGTCTCCTTCTAACAGAAGTAGGACATAGCAAATTTTCGTTCACTAGTTTCAAAAGTGTTCTGTTAGTTTTGATATTAAAGGAAATTGACCTATGATACAACTTTTAGGTAAGAACATTATATGAGCTTTAACATAATATTATTATTTGAAAGAATTATAGAAGTCAAATTGTTAGGCTTTTAATTGATAGTAAATATTAAATAATTATGATATACTTTATGTTGAGTCTAGATTGTGATCTAGATAATTCTGAGTTTTTTTATTACATATTGTAACTTTTTTACCAAACGAGTCTATGCTTTATGCCATAAATGATAACGTTCCTTATTTCGTATATACTTATATACCTACATCGTGTATAATTAATTATGTATTATTTCATTTTATTTATTAGAAATAATAAATTACTTAAAAATTACTTACCATTTACACTGTAAAGTGTTATATAAATAAAAAATAAAAATTTCTAATTTTTTTTGTAAAATAAAATGTCTTGCATATTCCAACAGTTTGTATACATGGTTTCGTATTCATTGTGAACAAAAGCCGATTGTCGTTTATTATTTATAATAAATAAATAATTAAAACCTTAACTTAAATTATGTAATTTTCACTACGTATTCTCCATTGTAACCATTCATATTATTATAATATGTTATAAGTGTTGGAAGTTTCAGGTAAAAATTCGCAACTACAGAAAGTTTGGTTCAAGTCGAAGTTTGTTTTTAAAGAGAAGACGCATATAGGTACCATCTAAAAGTTTATAATAGGTACGTCATATTTACTAAATTCAACCTTTGAAAGGTGAATTGAGTTTTATACATTTCTTCGTAGAATACCAAGCAGGAAGTACAAATGACCAACGCCTTACAAAACTATCAACACTCAGATCTTCATTGAATAGTATGAAAGTCTCGGAATTATTTGTAGATGTTGTAAGCTTACATTCAAGTATTCAACTACTAATAGTATTTCAACATTAAGTTTAGTTGAAATAATATTGGAAGTCTCCAGAAATGAAATCGAACGATGTATTTACGGCAACGATGATTTTGGGAAACAAACTAAGAATCATAAATCTACAATTTCAAACAACATTAATTTATTAGCTTACTTATTGTAATATATTAGACTTTCTAAATATTTTGAAAATCTCATTGTGAAATATAAAATGATAAATTTAGGAAAAGTAAACTAAAATGTCTTCAAGTAATATTTTTTCGAATTACAACAAAATAACAATGATTTTATTTAAGAAAATTAATCATATTTATGTGTTTTTTTTTATTTTTTTATTATTTTTATTAATAAAATGTCGTTAAAATTTGAAATTTATTCACCCATTTTAAATGTATCTATGTATTGTAGCTTAAGCTTAAAGCTCAATTTTTTTTAATTACAGCTTTAATTTGAACTTAAAACGAATTTATGAAACGAACCGTGGATATATTTTCTAGATAATTTTTTATTTTCAATAAGAACAGCTTATGAGGAACTTTGCATACAATGTCACAGTTTTTTTACACCCAAAAAATATATATTCGATATCACCTATAAATGAATCGAAAAATTAACTAAAAAAATTTCAAAATTTCAAATGTTTAGAAGCGGCACAATATTTATATGATAGGTAAACATATTTAGGGTAGGAATTATATCCTGAAAATACCAATTGAAATATTTGTTGAATTATTCAAGTCTTTAAAGTTATTTATTAAACAATTACAAAAAAAAAAAATAATCGATAAAGCAAAAAAAAAGGGTTCACCTAATAGATTTTCATTTTTTTCATGATTTGTATTTGTTTTTCTCAAATATTTTGTAAAACCGAAGCGTTTTTCTTCTATAAAACATGTAAATTGAAACACAATGTTGTAAAATCAATAGGTACATACATTGCTCTATTTAAAATCTAAAATAATTAAAAAATTAATGAGATATCTGAGCATAGACTTATAAGTTAACGATTAATTCACATTTTAAGCATATAATGTGAGTATTTTATTTTTGTGTTGGCGATGACGTATCAAATATCAAAACAGTTATGCTCCTTGACAAGACACACTCATTATCCTATGTACATAAAACACACTGATTAAGAACCACCGGTGTCTTGATAGGAAGACCTATGAAGTCTTGTTTAAAAATATTTTTTAATTAAATATAAACATTAAACAACACTTGTTTTTAAGCTACGTTTTTCGTCATTATTAATTTACATTTATAAACAAATAATTAGTGGCCAGAGGTAGGCTTTTCAGGTAAGGACATCATCGTCAGCTACTTCCCTCTCTTTTCATTATAAAATAAAAACATTTAAAAAGGTCTTCGCACTCGTACTTATGCAAACAATTATTATTAATATCGTTATTATAATATAATATAGTCAGGCCTGTCTATGTTTATACATTAATGAGAAACGTTTCAAAACCATTGGATAGCAAGTATAATTTTATAAATAAATGAACTCTGCTGTCTGCTGTATAGTAGTTACAAATGTACCTCGTCATCGAGTAGGTCCCTAGGTCATTCCGTAATGGATATGTTAAATTTGAATTCCATGATAAAATATATTGCATACGAAAAACAAAGTTTTGTCAACTATCAGACTACCTTCTAAGTAGGTATATTGTATTGTGCATTTATATTTTATTTGTTATTTATTTGATTTTCAATAATCTATTAGTATGAAGGTTAATGTAATTTTTGTCGAAAACATCGAATTTATTATACATATTATTAATTATTATAACAGTGTAATATAATTATATAGTATTATTATTTTAAACAATTGATTCGATATTGATTATTGACTTATTGTATTAAAGGTGTGAATAGATCTTTGGTATGTATAAATCGGCAAAGACATATTATTTCCCAATTTTTTTTTAGTAATAATTCAAATCCTGATATTACTATATTTCAAATTACATGTATGTCTGATAATATAATATATTATTAAACGTATCATTCTGGAGTGCATGAACTAAGATTGATTCCAATACTGTAATTTTACATTAACAAAAAAATTTGCCCCCCCCCCTTCCAGATCTTTGCTCTGGAACCGTTCCTGATTAAGACATAATGATTTTAGTATAGAACACGATTAAAGATGATATGTTTGCCCAACGAATCTTGAAAATTGTCAACCTACATGAAAAGCTATAAACGGCTGGAGATTGCCTCACTAGCGCTGATATATTTTTATAGATACTATAAATGCAGTTTTCACTGAAATGTAAATTACTGTAGTTACTTGATAGCCACTATGGCATATGAGATCTATAACGGGAAGGTGAAATGTGAGCAGTTTGTAGTTTACGGGGAGGGTTACGTTGTCAGCCGCTTCGTTATTCTGTTTGTAATGGTTTTTGTAACACTTCTTTTAAAAATTTGGCAGACTTAACCGGATTAAAATTAGGAATAATGAGTCATGTTAATGATATAGTCCAAACATCACGGTGGATTCAGGATTGACGAATCATTGTGGTATCTATACAGTTTAGAAACCGTACACACGATTTATGCGACGAGTCGCTTGCAGAATATGGCTTGGCGATGATGCAGAAGCACCTGTAAATTGTAGAAGCTTCTAAAGTGTTTTTAATAATTCAAATTTAATATTTACATCAAAAATTTAATAGGTGAAAATATAATATGATCAAAAATTAATAAAATTAAAAAGAGGGTAGTAGTTAACACTCTGCCTGCTATACATTAGGTGTCTAGAAAATAGTAAAATAGTACTACAGTAGGTTTAAATAATTTTTACCGAAAAAATTTAATTTGAAAATATCATTGTTTGTTTTAAGTATAATAATATTCTCTAAGTAAGTAACCGTGAATAATATTTTTAATTTCTTACAACAAAATAATAACGTACAAACTTGAATTTAATATGTCTCTTATAAACGGTATTTACATATTTTTCAGATGTTTTTATTACAGTATAAGCTATTTACGAGAATTATTGTCTTATATTTTCAATTTTTAGGTATACAAATTGAATATTTTTTACAAAATCTGTAACATCTCGGAATATTGAGCCTATTTATTAAAAAGATTATTTATCATCATACTCCCCAAATCCAATACATCAATAATACTGTTTTATAATTTATATCATCATTAGTATTACACAAACAACATTGTTATGGAATTTCTGACCCCCCGACCACCACACAAAGCAGTGCTCGTCACACCGTTGCGCTTTGCTGTCGAGACCACCAGCGCGTGACGACATGGCCACCTGTTCCTCAGAATATCATTAATGTATCAAAGTTCACTAAGGGACGACACTGACCTGCACTCTCCAGCGACGGCCTACGACCAGACACCGCCGCCGTCGACTCTGACTTTTTGGGTGACCGCTGACTGAGCAACACGTTCACAAGTCACGTCTACCAGAGTTTATTTTTCGCCGGTCTACATTGTTATTTTTCAACCAAGTGTATAATATTATACACCCATGTTGTTTTTGTTTTTTTTTTATAAAAATGCAGTAGGTTAATTCTTAAGTAAGACCAAACAAGAAAATAAACAATATGTTTACCTATATTCAATCTTTAGAAATAATGCCCACAAAATAAAAATTTAATAAAAAATAGTAATTTACCCTACTTACATTTTGTTTTATTAAATCAAAGGCCGTCGGGACTGTTTCCGGTGTGGTGGTGCTCTGACCACTTCCGGTCAAGACTATTAATAATCATAATATAGTAGACCCTGAATTGGAAGAGTTTGTGTTTAATAATTTGATCTACATTTTTTTTGCTGACTGCATTTTAGTTTACATTCATTTCAATAATATATTATTTCTAGTAAGAACTGAATCAATTATGATTATTGGATTATTATAATTACTTACATAATATTATACCTATTACGTTTGGTGAAGTATACTAATATATAGATATAATACTGTAATACTGTATACTACTAGATAGTTAGGTCAGGGTAGGTAATACATAAACAACGTATCAGTTTGAAACTTCTATTTAATTTTAGATTTTGGGTGAAACAATTTAAACTCGTGATAAGTTTTACAATGATAGTTTTTTAATTGTATTTTCGTCTATGTCTGTCATTATTATTTATTTTATTTTTTTTTAGAAAGAATGATATAATCATCTTACGATTACATTTTTCCAATCAGACAATTGGACATAAATATTTTTGTATTGTAATGCTTAAGACAAAAACCCACTGAAAACCACTCCAGTTTGGCACACTACCGTTTTACATTATATCGATGTTATTCTTGTTTTACATATAATTTTTAAAATTATCAGTGCTAGAGACTTGAAACTCTCACCAATTATCTTCTATATTAAAATTATTGAAAAATATGAGTACATTTGAAAAACAAAAAACTACTGGGCACTTTTGCTGGTTCTATAAGGGTATTTTTTAACGTTATTATTTTGTAGTGTGGTGTTTTCGGTTTTCATTAAAATGTCGAGGCAATTTGATTCGTTTGTGCGATATACTCCCTATAAGTCTATGGACAATTTAATAATTCACAGAGGTTTTATTTTTGTTTTTACGAGACATCAAACGTTTCTATATGCACCGAGGGCGAAACCTGCATTGTATAGCCAAACATCCGGCTCCGGTGGCAGCGGCACTCGTAGGTCGTCTGACGAAAGCACTGCGCATATTATACAATATAAATGCACAATACGTAACTCTACCCGGACGGGATGAATTCGGAAATGACAGTCCCTGACAATAATGGGAACTCCGTGTATTATACGCATATATAATATACACTAATGTATATAATATTATATACGTATATATACAGTGAGAAATCACTGATTTATAGAATTAGCACGGAATCGAAGAGAAAAACCTAAGCCAAATCTGATGTTTCTAATCTTAAATATTAATCTATTATCAGAATCACTGCTGTTTACTAGCATCAAATAATTGAATCACTTTTACATCGATTTTATATGAGTATTGCTTTTCAAACTGATTAATGATTATAATAATAGTTAAATGACCAGCAGCTAATTACAATTATGTAGATTGAATTTTGTTTAACCTACAGTGTATCGTTTCAAGTCGGTTTGTTAAGTGTTATTAGAACATTTTTATAACATGAGTTGGTAAAACGGAAAGATTAATAAATAATAAAAAAAAAATGTGATTATTTGTTTTGATAATAGTTATTAATATGTGTTCGCTAAGAAAAGCCGCATTACTCTGACAGTTATCTCTAAAAAGTTGTTTTATTTTTGAAATTGTAGTTTTATTTTTAGTATACATTTTAAAGCACCATTACAAAAAAATCAAAAAGTGTCTTATAAAGTCAAGAGTTGATGGAATTAAAATTATCTACGCTAATGTGATCCCTGTATTAATATTGGTATGGTACAGTTAAAACACGAAATCTGTCAAAACTAGTTTTCACAATCCCCTCTTGTCAAAACTGATTTTACCTAGTTAAAACTAGAATTAACTTTAAATGTCTAAATGAAAAAACTAGTTTTTACTGAAATGTGAACGTAACTAATAAAAATATAAACTAAATCGTGTGTGGACAAAGCTATCGTGATATGCCAGCTGACTATCAAATAAATTTAAAATAACGTTGACTATCAAATCGATTAAGATATATTAGTTAAATGAAATATACCTGTGGTAGCTGTGTTCAGGCATATCAAGCTGTTTATTAAGTAGTCTTTGAGTGCCTATCGTTCAGTTTTTGGCTGTGTACAGTGAGTTATTAACAGTACAATTTTACATTTTTCTTGATTTTTAATAGTATTCAACAAAATATTAACCATCATAAGTGAAATTAATTTTGAAAATCAATATTTACTAAATGGTTTTAACATTCACCATTATATTTCAGACACAAATAGTTCTAAATAAAAAAAAAGAAGTTAAAACTAGTTCCAATGTTAGGACATAAGGTTAATTCTAGTTTTAATTAATTAAAATCAGTTTTGATGAAGGGCTAGTCATAATACCAGTTAGATAAATATTATTATATTGATAAAGAATTGTCGTATTGCAAAATTTTTGTAGGGATCAACAATTTGTATTATTTGGTTCTCAATAAAGACGTACACTACAAAAATACACCCACTACAAAAATAAAAACAATTACAATTCTTTTTTTTTGCAAATTCGTTGAGACTTGAGAGTCATCCATGATTTTAAAAAAATACAACTTAAAAGTATATGATACGCTATGGGAACGCCATTGATCTGAAGATTTTACTATTGTTTTACTTTTATTTTTGTAACGAACGGTTTCGACCGCCAAATGTTACACAATAAAGTTTAATTATTATCCCTCTAGCTCTTTAAAAATATATTTAATCTCCCTCTAGCAATATTTCCAATATCTCTGTATTGGACGGTACTAGAACCACGGTACAAGACATTGGTCCGGAAAATTTGTGTATTCTTAACAAGAAGAGAACATAATATGTTGTGGAACGTAATGGAGTAAACGATGACCCACATGTATTATCCACAGGGTCCTGCGGTGAGTGGTGTCTGCCGGTGAACGAGGATTCGTTTTCCGAAGCCCCTGAGGTAATATTGTGTGTTGTGTTCTGTGTGTCTAGCCGGTTTTAATTATTATTATGTATCGATGTATTGCTTTCCCCTGTTCTGCGTGATCATACAGCTATAATTGCCATTATTATTATTATCACCATCGATGTACCATAGTGTAATGAAAACTCGACTTCTACGAGCGCACGAGCCGCCTCGCGTGGATTTTCTCAAGAATTATTGTTGATACTATGAATATTATTTTTATTGGTATGATTCGTACCTGTGTATATAGACAGAGTATTATTACTATAAGTGAGGCCAAATTTAACAATCCTACAATCTTTCTTTTTTTCTTTTTTTTTAGCGCCCGAACTTTCACCACCAAAAATAAATAAGCTTACTTACCTAGCTTTTAATACTTCAATCTTTTTCATTTACAATATAAATATAACAACAAATCCCTGTATTAAGGTCCACTTAAACCTCGGTATATGGTTGTCATATTAAGTCATCATACATGTGTATAGGTTCAACACTTGGATTGGATCAGTGTTACTGGAATGTTGTTACACTATGTAAAATGCCAAGACTATGAAAAATGAAAAAAAATTGTTGAAATAAAACCTTTGGTCATATAATATGACTGTAAATAGGAATAGGACAATCCATATTTTTGTGATGGGCGAGTATATTTTAATATTGGTTATCTAAAACATAGGTGATAAGTTATTATTAAAAGTTTTAATAAAATACATAAGCTAATAACTTATTATACATTTTATACTTAGTAAGCAACACTAACAATTTTTTTAACTATATAAAAAAAAGCAATACATAGTTATTAATAGCAAAGTTATAATATAAATGTCATATTCAGTTTTAAAAATATACGAAATACCAATCATTATTTTATCGTTTACAACTAATTTATTGTTTGTTAATCGAGTTAAGTACCTACAGTCTGCATACATAACAATTAAAATATTTCAAAATTAAAATCTTATAAAGAAAACATTTCCAAACGACTTACAAAAAATAATTTTTAAATAATAATTACATAAATAAAAATATATTTAGTTTAACCAACTGTCCAATGTTGAACATATTTTAAATAATCTAATAAAATAATATTTTTGAAATAAAAAAACTAATTGGTTAACAATACAAAGTAATGTTACCCTGTCCATCTTTGGGTGAAAAATGCTCTTACTACCAATATTATTTTAACTATTTTTATATTAAATTCATTATTTTCTTTAGGCCATCAGTCACTTAAATGGAAAAAAATGTTTCAACAAAATTTGCATTTGCACCACGTGTACACATTAAAAAGTCGAGTGTCATTGTAAAATCTGCGAAAATCATGTGTTGTGTTTTTCGCAAATTTAAAAATAATCTTCCGTGTTCCTAATGTATTAAAGATTTTCAGGGGGTAGGCAACTATATACTAATGTGTCATTAGTTCAAAACAAAAAAATAAGAGAATATAAACGAGACAATTTGTAACAATACGAGACCATCAGTTGAACAATATTGGACATTCTCGTAAGATACCTAAATCAATAAGTCCTGCAAATATCGTGTACTGCCGCTGCACCCTCGGTGCGATGATACTGCAGCCTCTCTGGTTAAGCAAATCGTAGGCCAAGAAACAATGGTTTGAGCGCCTAACGTTCAAGATGTTATGTCGATGGAAAAATACAAAAATATCGGCAGCGAAAAGCGAAAAATATATGAACTCACAGCGAGTCTCCCCCCCCCCTCAGTCGTTCGTCGGATCTGTGCGCCTATTATGCGCTCTGCACTTTTATCTCATATATAGAGTGCAGCTCACATTATTGTAAAGGCACAAAGGATAATCCTGTCCTGCAGCGCATCGTAGCACTATTGTTGTTATGCGCACACCCGACATAGCCGATGTCACACGCACAAGACGTGTGTGCGCCGCCACTGTTCGCGCACAACAATGTGATGTCGTACAAGTCCGAGTGGCGACTTTTAAGTAATTCTTGTGCAGTGTCCAGCAGCTACATCAAATGTGTTTGCGTGCGTGCTAGACGGCGTAGGAGCGTTTCCGGAAGTATCCGGGGGGGGGGGGATATCGCAATAACGACTTCCTTCCGGTCGGTTCGCCGCCGCTGCCGCCGCCGCCGCCGCCGTCTTCGTCGTCGTCGTCTGAGGCCTGAGGGGCGCTGCCACAATAGCCGCTGTCACACGCACAAGAGTTATTAGCACGTCTCCGCCGGGCGCACGGTAATTATTATATATATTTTATTTTATATTTATATTTTGTCATGGCCGTGCGCCCGGGCTCGTACTTTTATTATTTAATCTTGAGCAGTGTCCAGCAGCTACGTTAGCAGCCCTCGTCGTCGCAAGTCACATAAATGCATTTGTCTGATCGATTTACTACGACTTGTGTGCATGTGATGCTGCAGGGGCTGACGGTGTTCAAGAGGTGTACCCAGTGACATCAAAACATCTGAAAAACGATGACAAACATTATTATGAGAAAAAACTAACGACGAAATGTGCAGTGTGTGTAATAATAGTATACTACATAATAATATTTACGAACGCTCCCAACTATACTCAGTGGAGTAATTAAGACTATAGGTATTCAAAATGTTGTCATAATAACACGTTCTCTTATTATTGTTTATAGTCAGCATATGAAAAAAAGGTAAATTTTTCAATATTTTGTTACAGGCGCCTACCTACTTGAAGTTGAACAGAAACAACCACAAGGTTTTATTAAATAAAAACATATAGTTTGAAATTAAAGAAATAGTTGCTTATTTTATGTATAATAATATGATGCATTTACAGGAATTTATTTTCTTTATATTTAATCTTTTTTTTTTTTGGTGGTAACTCCTAACTAATGGGTTAACCAACCGAGGATTATATCATGTGAATATGGGGCTTTAATAGCTTTTGTGATTTTCGAGATTACCAAGTACCTACCTACTAACCGACGCACAATCATTTGTTAGATATGTATATATACCTATTATGGTGATTATAATAACGGAATAATCAAAGAACAAAGACACTCGAAAATCGGAAAAATAAACTTTTGAAGTTATGTAGTTTGGTATATTCGGATATTCATTTATTAAATACGTGCTTGGCCCAAAGTGCAGCAGTAGGTATTTACAAATAGTATGGGTTCAGTAGAATTGAAGCAGAACAAGGTAATCGGGTTATAATAGAAATTAGGTGTGGGTGTTAGCTAGACGCATTATAATCGGTCAATTGGATTATTCTGACTGTAATTAGTGGAATGTTAGGGACAGAAAATGGAGATATAGATCTGGTTGGACGTGGACCACTTTCTGTGTTTTGACTGCATGGTACTTAACTATTTATTATTATTATTATTATTAATATATCCCATGATAAAAGCGACGTGAGAAAGGATTTGGAGAGAGAGGGTGGGGATAGTAAAATTGGATAAATAAGCACACGCGTATGATACGTTCAACCATCAAATTCAAAAAGGACTCGACAATTGTAATATGCCATCGTAAACGACACGACCACTACCTTATTATTATAATGTTACTGAACAGCATAATTCGTTTTTAGTAACTCAATAGTCGTAAATTTAATTCAACTTAATAACTTTTTTTAGTATTTTAAGGGAACGGGGGAGATTATGTAGGTTCAATAAATATATTTCATAAATCAAAGAATTTAAATTGTAGTATGTTGCATATTTTACTAAGTTTACCATTTTAAGTTCTGAGCAAGTAGGATGTAACTATTGCTCTTAAAATCATTATTATTTTTATTTCTTACTACCGTATATTATGTAAACATTTTTCTCTGAAAAAACGAAAGAACGAACAAAAAATTTGTATAAATTGGCCAAAATATAATAATGTTATATTATAGCTCTATGGATCGTATACCCATTCTCGGTGGTACTTTGAAGGGTTATTTTTCGATTTTCTCAATAGGAATAGTACCTAAAGTAGTATTAAAAAGCGAGGTCACTTGTTGAATGGTTTAATTTTATTTTCTTGTCTTGAATTTAATATTACAACTCAAAACTATTGTACTGGGTTGAGGTGAGTGAAGCGAAACAAGTGCTCGAGATCCGATGTCCGTGTTCCGTTCGGATTGTAAAGTGACTATTTTAAATTATGATACACACAAATATTTTATAATTAAAAATATATATTATTTTGTAATAAACCAGAGAACTCGTGAATGTAATAAAAAAATAAACCTTCGTAATATAGTATTATTTACATTAATATATGATATGTAAATATGAAAATGGATGAATTCCGATTTTTTCTATATTTGAATAATACAATTGACAATTGTTGTCATATAGATAATAATAGTATCTGTGGTGTTTGAATAAAAAAAGCGATCCTTAATATTATAATTATGAAAGCAATTATTTAGAAGACTAATAAATTAATGACAGCTCACAATAACTAACAATGGAGCCCTGGATTTTAAATAGGCATTATACTTATAACAATATAATTTATATTATTATATATATTATGGTAATTTAATATTATAGAATACATATTAAAAATTGCCAATCGCAAGTGCATTTTAACAGGGAAGCGTGGATAAGTTATAGATTACGTTAGGTCAGGTAAGATGGGTAACGAAATAATGTAAGTTTGACTTTAAAACGGGGGCGAAAAAATAATTTAACATGTTGGTTCGACAACTCAAATTATTAACATAGTGTGTAAAGCTTATGCAATGACAGACCATACTTAGTTTTTAAAATTTACATCGGCCGTACTGCATGTAGCCGTATACATTATTTTAGTGATATAAACTACGATACCTATACATAAATGTATGTTTTACAAATAAAATTAAATATGTCATATATATATATATATATATAAATACACGAGTTGAACACGCCTAAATGTTGGTAATTTTAAATAAAAAATTAAGCAATAAATATTATATAACATATCTATGAAGATAATTTTATTGGTTCAAAAAATATGAAAAAGCTGAAGTGCATTCAATGGAAGGCCTATTCACACACCCACAACCAACCCATCGTACAGCACTTACACTTATTGAAAATGATTATTTTATCGATTTTTTAATAATAAAAAAAGACAAAAACAGATTACTTGGTCGCTTAAAATTATTAAGAAATCCTAAAATACAATATATAATATATGTATAGGAGTGTGTGTGTGTGTTTAATGTGTATTATTAGATATAACTGTGAGTGGAATTATTTGAGGGATTCTTAGATTTCCCTAAGTTATTTGGAAACATTTTGTTATATTTTAGTGAGGTCAGGTTTGATTAATAATGGGATTCGAGCTTTTTATAATATTTCAATTACGAACTTCAACTAATATCAATATTTCATCACATCAACCACTTTAAACTTTTGTTTGATATATAAAATATAAATTAAACAGTAATATGTATATAGATATTTAAAATAAATATTGATAAACAACTAACGAAAATGTAATTATATCCTTTGTGTGACGAGAATTTCAAAAACTTTTGCCTGTGTCAATTAATCCTGTTTTGGATGTATTAGATTTGGGTTAAGTGCAGGACCTCTCGTCGGGTGACAGCTCCCTCCATTGCATAGTATAATCACTGTTTATAAAAGTGATGAAATTATTTTTTAATTATTTTTTTTCCTTAAGTCCATAGTCAAACAACTATCCATATAATGATACAAATTAACTTTCTTTTTTTTTTATTAGGAAAGGTTTTTCCTGTTGAATCCCGTACTGAAAATCCCAAGTTGATCTAGAACTACGGGTCACTGTCATGTCACGTAGCCCCATTAGTATAGTATTATAATAATTTGTATGTGGTAACAAATATCATGTGAAAACTCTTAAATTTTTAATTCTCTGTTCTACAATTAAAAATTACTAAGGATATCTCCAGGCTCGAAAATTCTTCAAGTGCCTTTGTATATTATTATTAAACTGCTGTTTTCGGTTAGAACAACTTAGAAAGAAACTTGAATTACATTAATTTCAAGGCTTATATATTAAAATCAACAATTATATGAATTTTCATTACCCAGGTAGTTTGTGAGTCTTCATGACTTTGACAAAATTTTAACTTTAAACGCTTATAATAATATTGAGCCTGTATATTTGTAATAGTTTTAAATGTATATTAGAACGGCTATTGAGTAATCATATTTTATAAGTTATAAAATAAATTTAGTTGTAAATTATTACATTTCCAAGCTTTTGGACCAGGAAAACAATGCCATTTCCATAAAAAAATGCTAAAATCTAGGTTACCTCGCCATTGCTGTCGTGTAGTTAGTTAGTATTCAACTATTGTACACATGTAATATAACACGTGGAAAATCTAAGAGTTAATTTTGTTTGCACGTTAAAGCGACGGCATTTATACTTTCCACAAGTGTGTAAAACAATATGATCAAAATAAATTGGTGTAGGTAATAACCTGTGTTGATGCAAATAATTGAAAAATAAAACAAAACGCATGTTTTCTCATCACCCCCTCAGAGGCGCTTCACTACTATCGATATACATATCACGTATTATCATCCATCTGAATAAAAATATACATTACCTATAAGTTATAACTTATATTGTATCTCATCTTTCGCCGGATTCTAATAAACGGTTAAATCACATCGGACTGACCAACGCAGACGATTAATTATTGATTTCCGGTGGTTTAAAAAATAAATCTGCATAGACGCGTATGCATTGTGAGTAATATGAAGAACAATAATGATAATAATGATTTATGAACAACAAATCAGATTCAAATATATTTGTTATTAAGAACTTGTCAAATTTTAATCACGCACATAGTAAAAATATATTTAGCATACTATTGATTATACATTAGGCACATATTATTTTGAGAACTAAAAGTGCAATGTATATATTTTTTTTTAAGTATTATGACGCATTATTATAATAAAATTACAGTTATTATTGGAAGTGGAGGGGGGAACTTATTAAGGAAACGTTTTATAAGGTTATTCGGTGTTTCATACGTGGTACAAGACTGGATTAAAGTTCCAACGCTGGAGTCTTAGTTGACCCCCCTTAACTTTTAAACTTAGACCGTTCTTCTATCACTTTTAAAAAAATATAAAAAATATGTTTTAATCTTCACACTATAAATTGTAATAAAATGTTTAAAAAATAACAACATTATCTTCTGGGATAATTTTTCAACATTTATATTTACACCCACTTCACGGCAAATATATTATTTACACTACATAATCACTATTAGTCATTATTTTATAACAATCAATTAACATAAGTATTTGACAGAGAAAGAAAGGCACGCAGGAAGAAGTCAAAGAAGTAGCAGACGTGCTTTTTCCGACACGACTTAAGACATTATGACATTGGATTTGATCCACATTCTCACATTTCTGTACTTTTGTAAGGTATATTTCAAATTTTGAACACTATGTTTCACAGTTGTAAATGAAAATTAATTGTATAGCCTCTTTTAATATCATATTTCTGCAGATTTAAGATGTTTTTGTCTTTATTTGACATGGGCTTTCGCATATTTTGGTGTTTTCATAATTTGCAATAAAAATGTTATGAAAACGGCTCTAGAAAATATAACAGTATAGACTAAACTTAATTATAATAAAACTAAATCCATGGATGCAGAAAATGTTGAAAAATCAATACGATACAAAACAAACCCCCGAGCCCGCCAAAATCTTCAAAAAAAATGTTCAACGTGCAAATTATTATTATCTTAAATACGAACTAAACATTAAAAATGCGTTATTCACACCAAGTTTATTGATTTTAGCCTTTTGGCGTGTAATTCACAAGCTTTAAAAGCATATAAAATATAAATCCACTCCTGTGTATATAATGTATAAAAATCAATTGGTCGCGGCGGGAGGTGCGCGTCGTAAAACTGGCGAGGAGTAGTCTAGAAAAATCCATAAAATCGGCCTCGATGTCGACAATACGCACATAATAATATATAATATTATATTATATGTACGTTTAACGGTTAATATTACAGTGTTGCTATCACAACTTGTTTTCATCAAGTTTGTTGTATTTCAATTCTCGTTGGCTTACAATGTGTCGATGTAGTATTATACAATATTATCGTGTTCTGAACAGAACAAGATGGTAATGTATAGAGATACGTTGGGTTATAATATAATATAAAATATTATATTATATTTCTATAAGATCTTAAAATATTTTGTTCTAGTCAATAGTTATTGTTTAACACAATAACATTATAAGCCACTAGTTTACAAAATATCTATGATCTATAAACTATTATGTTTCCAGGCGTTTTTACAGCACCATGGTGTTATAAATAAAGTTTTCATTTATTAGAATTAAGTCTACATAAACTTTTACCAATGGCCCATATGTCATCGTGGGTATTTTTATTAATAATTAAAAAAAAAAAAATTAAAGTTGTCATAAAGTCATGTTTAAATATTTTCTATCTCCGTTTCCTGGACTTATTTAATTATATCAACATACTGTAGATAAACTAATTGTGTCCTCGCCGTGGACACATTAATAAAAGGTATTATAAATAATTTGAAATGCTTGAAATTTATTTTTGTCACTAAAACAAATTATGTAATGTTATTGAGTCCAAAATTTTATGTTTCGTTTTTCAAAAAAGACATATTATATAAATAGGTACATAAATATTTTTAAACAAGTGAATTGTAAATGTCCTATATTTTTAAGGACATTATAGATTTGTGCACAAAATATACCGTGTCTAGATTTGAATAGACAAAAATTGGTTTTTTTGTAATTAAAAAATATACATCATTTTTAAACTAAAACGTTTCACAAAAATATAAAATTAAAATTGATTTACCCAATTAACACATAAATTAATTATAAAAAAAAATGGACGTACATCTTTAGGGTTCTAAGTCATTGTACTGTTATAAACATAAATAAAAAGGGCTTAAAGTTATTGCATTTGTATATATTTTTTATTTATTGTGTGTAAATAATTTATGGTTAAATAAGCTACCTACAATCAAATTAACTCAATAAACCCATTTTTAGGAAAATACGATCTAGTTTATAGTGAAATTTTCTCGCTTTTTAGGTATATTTTTGGTGGTACTGAATTTTATTTTATTTTCTAAATATTTATGCAAATTATATAGTGTTATTTGCAGATGTGAGACCAACTGTTCAAAGTTTGAAATATCAAATCGAACTTGAGTGTTTGGTTCGATCAAAAGAGAGTTGAATTTAGTTTTAAAAAAAACCCGAATTCGAAAACAAAGTTCGAAAATGTAATAATAATTCAAATATCAAATATCAAAACAATGTGCATATATAAGAACTCAAAAAAACCAAAATTGAAACACTATTCATAGGTTTCGATCAAAAAATATTTTATATTTTGGTTTGGTATACCACAAATAATAAATTTGAAAGTTTGGTTTGAATCCAGTTTAGTATTAAACAAATTGTTTGGTATGGATTCGGATCAACATAGGTTCTATTAAAAGGTTCGCTGGAGTTAGTTGGAAGGCCATATTTTTGAGTTCTACCCGCCTCTAGTTATATATAAAATTATAAAAATGAAGTATAAAAATACCAAAATAATCAACATAATTTAAGAACACCGAATACCGACATTATATAATTAATATACAACTTTTGTGTGTATGATATTATACTGTTTATGCATTCGCCATTTCCACCAAACTATAATTATCTTATTTTTTAAACGTTATTAAAAAGTCCTAATGTAAACCTCCATCCATTCTTGTCTCATCTACTCCATCGAATATATTTTAATATAAAAGTTGGCTGTTATATTGTCCGTGCTCGATCCGTTTCGTAATGTGCTCGTTTTTTTCGTTTCGGAATCGTTTGAAGTTTTTCAGTGCGATTTTGGAAGCTTTTTTCAGCAATATCGAATAAATTGTATAGGTTTTTAGTTAATTTAGGAGCCCTATTTGCCCATGAAAAGCCTATTCGTATATGAAATATAATTATATACCACTGAACAAAATATTATATAATTATATTAGTTATTTTTTTTACCGTCGGAGCGACATTGTTTTACATAATATTACCCTCATATAATACCTATTGCATTCTAACTAATTATTAATAATAATACAAATTGACACTTAGCTTCGTTTTTCGTTTGTGTTTTGCCACTGTCCAACACGTAGAATAACACAATATCAATATTGGTTAATGTTNAAGCAAAATTATCCAACTACACCTAAATATTTCCTGCCGTTATAAAAAGTCAACAACAATAGCATCATCATCTATTCATCTGAGATGTACATAATAATACAAATTGACACTTAGCTTCGTTTTTCGTTTGTGTTTTGCCACTGTCCAACACGTAGAATAACACAATATCAATATTGGTTAATGTTACGTTGCAAATTATGCAAATACAATCATCTCGTGTCCGCGGATCCTTCCATGCTCTGGTTCCGCTTCCGGTGTATAGAGTAGGTATAATGACGACATGCCGTATTAAACATCACGACTTATAATATAATAATACATCGCCGTCTTTGTGTGCCCGCGCCTTGTCAACTTGAACGTTATTTATATCGTTTATAAAATAACAAAAAACCGTATAATTTATGATATTGTTATCATTATTTTGTATTGTAGTCTTTGTATGGAGGAGTCTTTCGCCGTCGCCACCTGACCACCGCTAATCGCAGTCAACGTTGTCTACGTTTGTCGCTCGTCGCACACACGCTGTGCATATTATATACCCCCACACACGCCCACACACACACACACGCCCACACACACACACACACACGGGTATGAAAAGTAAAACTGTATCGCGTGTGTGCGCTTAACGTCAGCCGCGAAACTCCAAAAGGTTTTCCGGCAGGGAAGACTTAAACGTAACACACATCATCGGCCCTCTGCGTCTGTATGCGTACGCGGTGTGTCGGACGGGATAGATATGGGTTAGGCACATCTATCATGGGTGGGTGGGTGTGCATGGGTAGGTACACTCGCGCAGCCGGACGACGGACGGGGAGGCGGTGTGTAAACGATACGTTTTCGAACTATAATATTTCATGTACATAGCTCGTAATACTCGTATTATATACACAATAATGACATAAACTACCTACCCACGTCCGACGTACGTATATATGTGTGTGTACATCCCTTCCGCGGGGTGACACCTATTTTAAGTACTCGACGCTCGCGTATAATATTATACGTATAACTCATAAGTGCGTGCTTAATTCAATTATGTAATGTCTTATCTAAATAATGTGTATATACATATACTTATGCGTTAAACCCTTTACATAACACGTTACTACCCCGCCTCATTAGCGCGCGCGCGTGTGTGTGTGTTTGTGTGTGTACGAATACTTACAAGTCCCGAAAACTTGCTGACCACAATAGTCGACGATAATGTCATCCCCCCACCTCTTATATATATATATATATATATATATATATGTATTTATATACGTCCGCGGTCGTCGGTAGCGAAACCATCCCTATTGCAAGCTTATTATAAATACAGTCACGATAATAATATGTTATGTCCTCGCATATTATATACATTATATACAGTTAGGTATACTGTATACACACTAGGTGTGCAGTAATAGGGGTTAAACTAGTGTATCCGGACAGTTTATACGGTATAAATACTAAAGTCACACTTGATGTGATTCGTAATAATTTCCTATGTGCACGGTATATACCTCGACAAATTTAATATTATACACATTATTGCATGTACTACGCACCACTACCACGTGTTATTATTATTATTATTATTATTATTATTACCGTGTATTATATTATATGTATTATATAATATATTATTTTATTATACTTTCAATGCTATTACGTAGACTGAGTTCATATTATATAGTTTTAAATTGGATATAATATATAAAACATGTATATATAGATATTACATGTATAGATATAGATATTATGAAATATTGGTGAAACGTTGTTCTCTTACATAAGTAATAAGCAAAATTATCCAACTACACCTAAATATTTCCTGCCGTTATAAAAAGTCAACAACAATAGCATCATCATCTATTCATCTGAGATGTACATAATATGTTTTAATAATAATAATAATAACAATAGAATATCTTACGAATTTAATCAATTTTTTCCAAGTAAAAATATACATACAGCTTAAATTGTACCTATACCTACTGACGTTTATTTACTATAATGTCGTCCAATTACGTTTCGACTGCAGGTGTTATATAATGTCGTTGAAAATATATTTATGTACAATACATCACACAGAATAAACATTTTTATTTCATTTTATAGTAAAAAAAAAAAAAACATTAAAAAAAACAATTTCACAGAAAGCTTCTAAAAGATTTTTTACATCTATATAGGTATATTATGGCACTCACTGAATAGTAAATGTAGCATTCTGCTACGAATAAAACAAAACTCTAACCTAACCTATAATGTACATACAAAGCCGTACTTATGGAGCATATTTTCGTGAGGGGAGGGTGGGAGTGAATGCTTAACCCGAGGGTACGGCATTGTATAGTATATGTATATGTAGGTATATATAATAGGTAGCATTAAAAATAAACACAGTTGAATAAGCTAAATTATGTTAGTTACTAGTTAGTGTTAAATGAAGACAATAAAATACAAAATATCCACTTGAAACAAACTAATAAAATGTAATAATGTTCGTCAATATTGTTATTATTATCATTATATTAATTTGTACGAGTACGTATAAGATTATTCATTGTAACTATCATTGTAAAGTTGTACTTGTATCAACAAAGACATTTTATTCAAAATTACTGGTAACTAGTAAGCTGTGTAGATTATTTTTAATTATGTATTATTATAAATAATATCGTTCTTATAGCATACCATCATAATACTAAATATACCAAGTAACGCGAAAAAAGAGTGTAAGTGGTCGCTCTGCGGTACAATAGGTTATAAGTGATTCGCTGTAATGGACGGTACTAAATTTGAATATATAAAATCATTGAATACGAAAAACGATTCTGACCAAAGACGGTTTGTCAGCCTATAATATCACTTAGTCGTTTAGTATATTTAATGATATTATTGTGATTAAAGTAATTTATTTTACTTTAATAATACAGTTGATTTAATTCATTTTTATAAATGATGATTCCAAAAAGCTTAAAAATAAATATGCATCTAATATGTTTATGCTAAAAAATGTACTGTTATTATGACTAACAAAATACATACCCATTAAAATAAACACCTTATAATTATTTTTTAAAAACATTTGCATAATAACAATTTCAAATTTCAATTTAATTTTAATTTTTCCACGAGAACTTCAATTTTCAATTTGTATTCGTTTCTGATCATTCATACATGCCAAACTATAAACAAATAATTATAAAAAAATAAGCCGTCAAGACATAGACATGGTCACGATCAAAGTTATTAATACATTTAAAAAAAAAAAAAACATTTAATCTGAGAAACGAGCCTCTCCATAAAAAAATAAACTTAATAATTCATATCCATCAGTGACTATCACGTTTATTGATTTTTTCAGCATTAACAGTATAATAATATAATATGTACAATTGTGTACTTAGTGATGTAAAAACACAGTAAATATTTGTTTTTTATTATATAATTTTATAGCATGTACTATACGTGTATTAAACTCTGAATAATACCGAGAATACTGTGCGTATTAAACTATAATATAACTACCTATTAATTTTGTACTATACATTGTATTTTACAAACTTTGTACAACATAATATAATATTAACGTTTTGTTTTGATTTTAAAAACCACGCAAATTATGTTCGTGCAAATGGAAGCGCATTAACATTGGACAATGATAAAAACAGAGTCGCTCTGCTGTGTATGAAGAGTATCGAATGTACATTTTCTTTGAGTAGGTGTCTGTAACGGGTGTGTTAAATTTTAATTCAATGATGGTGCGCCGTGAAAAACGGGTATGAACGGAGACAGTCGTCGGCCAATATTTCCAAAAATAATTTATTATGTTATACATGTATTAATTGCGATTAGCAAATTTATTTTTCAATTAGTAAAACTACAATTGTTTTCCAAAAACAAATAGCATAAACTACAATTTGATAATGATCACAATATTACTTCATGTAATATTGCTATGTGTATCTGTTATTAACTTGTAAGTCAACAGTGAAAATCAATGTTCTGCGAAGAACAATTTAGTGTATAGATTCGCGGTATAAATTACTTAAAATAAATATAAATACTTTGAAAATGTATAGTAAGTAACAATGCACATAGTAGCTGAAAGTTTCAAGTTCCGACGAATCATATTTTTTGAATCACGACAGAATAACTAAAATCGTTATTTTTCGTTTAAATATCAAATTTCAGTCTCACTCTCCCGCTGTGGTATTCGTCTGATACGAGTACACGTGTATTTCTGCGCATCGTGTTTTTCTCTCGCGTTGTTTCATTTTCGGAGTAAAGTAACCTTTTATGTACTATGTTTAATTTATACTATAAAAAACGACCTAGTGATTTATTAAACATAAAGATATTTTCAAAATATTTAGGTACATTTAAGCTATTTACAGTATGAATATATTCAAACCGATCAACTGTACATCGAAATTTACTCAAAAGTTATTTACAATAAAATATGATATCATTTGCCTAAATTATTCGATTTACTACTGCGTATTGAAAATAGTAAAATACATTAGATACTCATAGCAATAAAAAATATTTATAATAAATTATCCTTAATGATAAGGCCGATTGGCATTCTAGACGCAGAATCTTTTTTTCGTATGCAATAATTTTTCATCGAATTAAAATTTAAAACACCTATTATTGTGACCCCGATGACTCGGTACACGTCTTGACACCTACCATGCAGTTATTAATAAACTAGGACCAATTAATAATAAATATAAATCATAATACTCTTATACTTGTACAAAACAATATAGAATTAATGTATGAAATAAAGTGTATGAAATAATTTATTGAATTAAAGAAATTAAATAATTCTGTAAAGCGTGTATAATCCCATTTGATATAAATTATACAAATTTCCACCGTTGCGTATACATACTATCAGTGTCCATTGGTTAAATATAAAAAGGATTTAGTAGGTACTTTGAATATTCTCAACAAATTATACAGTTTATGAAGGTACCTAACTTCAATAGTAATAATATTTAAATATTTATTTATAAACGTCCAATCTCTAAGTAACATAAATTAAATAAATTGTGTACATCAATGCATCGATGTAATGAAGAAAAGAACAAATAAAAATGCAAATAAAACATAGAACAAAGCAAAATCTATACACATATAGATTTATCAATTTATTATAGAAATAATAACAATATTATTTTGAATGATATTTGTATTTTGTATGGATTACGCAATGGTTAGTTTTCATAGTAGATATATATAGGTCATCGATAAAAACAGAAAATATCAAATTTAGTAATACTCTATGCAAAAAGTATTTATTTGAGATTCTGTGCCATAATCCACTTGATACTGTTTTATACAAGACTATATAGACAAATGTCAATCGTAAAATAATCTTTTAAATCCTAAAGTGTGAATATAAAAAAAAAAACTATTTAATGATCATTCAAAATTATTATGGTTTATTATATCGGATGAAGGGATTTGATCAAAACTTGTGGTGACGTAGAAACCGATGTGGAACTTTATAGTTTTTGTACACTATAAATATAGTTTATATGATAAGGGTTCCAAACTACCATTCCATTCTCCAAGATTTTCTTCAAGAAAATTGTTAAGCATAATAATAAATGACTTAATGTTTGTAAACTCAAAGGAATAGTGACATAAAAAAACCAAGTACACAAGATGCACAGTGTTTCCAGGATTATTATTCATTGAATCTTAAATTATTACGGCATATAAGATAGGTTACCTCGAGAGAGGTAAAGTACAGAGCAAGGGTCTCAACCTTTTACAACAAGTTAGCTAAATTTTTGGACTTTTAGTATCTGGTGATCGACCCCTATTTATTTAGGTAGGTATATTATTTATATTATTACATGTAACAGAATAATAAATTCTATATCTAATAATATCTTTCTTTTAGTATTTTTCAGTTAGAAAATTGACCATTTTTCATCACTAATAAATATTTTACTTCTTTATAGGTAATGAGTAACAGTATGTTCAAGATTAGGCACATGATTAACCGATATTTAGATGGTAAATCTCTTATATGATCGACTAATATTTCCTTATAAGGACCAACCAGTCAATCGCGATAGAGGTAAATCTAGGACCCAAGTCCTGAATCAAGTCAAATCATAAATACATGTTATTTTACAAAATAAGTACAATTGCAGTGTGGTTATGAACGAACAAAACGAATCAACCGAAGTAGTGTTGCAAGTGCTTTAGGTTTTTTATAAGCTCCAAAAGCCATTTTTTTAATCCGAAATAGTATATAAGAGTGTACTGTGTTGGAAATGGCCGCTGCACTTTTTGAAGATTTCTAGTCTCCAGGACGGACTCCATTAGAAACTTGCTGATCCCTGATCTAAGACCTAAGTTGCAATTTTTAGGGGTGGCAAAAAAATCTCCCTTCTAAAATTACCTCCTATCCTACATGTATCCTTACTTGAACAATATAATATTCGGTTTTTAAATACATAGGGATGAATTTTTGATAGGGTGGATTGTAGAAAGCACAATTTATTATTCTCTCAAAACTGTACATTCTTCATTTTATTTTATTTGGTTTATAAAAGGGTTTCATCACTCTAAGTTGGAATGAAATGATTTATTTTTTTAAATATTTTAATGATTATATTTTATAAACGCAAACTTTCATGAGAACAAAGGATACAGATGAAACATTTTATTTTTTGTTGTATTGTATGCATGGTATTTAATAGGTACATCATATACATACCTTTACTACAGGAAAACATTTAAACTATTTTATTATTTCTAAGACAAGTATAATACCAGATTTAAAGATTTATTACTGGAATTAAATTCAAAGCGTTTTTATTTGAAAAAGAGTTAAAATTATTTAAAAAAATGTGCTTTGGTGCATAAGATATTGTACAGCATTGTATACGTCATACAGTCATACGTAGATAATACATTTCAATAAAATTAGATTTTATAAAATTTTAAATAACAAATAGTTTTAGGAGTATTTAAAAAAATTGATTTGGTTAAAACATTGTTTGGTTTTTTGGACGTATTAAAGAAGAATACCTCTAATAAGTAAGTATTTCCTACGATTAAGAAAAAAATATGAATATTATTTATTCGCATTTTTAGTTTTTTGTTAAAGCTATCAGAAATATTTTATCAGAAATTAAATTTTATCTTTGACTGTACCAAGTTCATTTTTTTTGAATTTGTTCATAGTCTAATAAATTGAGAAATGTAACTAAAAACAAAAAGCTTCTGTTATTCTCAAATGCAGCATAATATATAGTACCACCTATTTTAAATCCTTAGTTTTTACAATCTATGTAATATAGCCTTATACATTATAAAAATATATTTTATTTCAGCGTGCATTGTACAAGATCTAATATTTTTTTAAATTATATTCTCTAATTTATACAGATTTGTTTTGAAAGTTGACGTTTTCAAAAATGTAATTTATTATATAAACAAATAAATTAAATTAAATTGAAAAATTCGGAGAAGTGGTTAAACATATTAGGTACCTATATTATTGTTGTAGTTGTATGAACTATAAAGTAGAAGCGGCTCTGTATTTATATTTTAGTGTAGATGCCGTGACTGGTCCCAATGTTCCATGTGAGTTGAGACTAGTAATGTCCTATGATAGCGACAAACAGTGCATATTGTATGCATACAATATAATAGGTGTATTGTATTTTATAACTAAGAATACTAATTTTGATTTTTTGATGATTATTTATCAATTATCTTAATTAGGTAGGTATTGCGGTCCTCACAAGCAATATGCTTCATAACATCAAATGTAACAGTGTGATTTTGGTGGTGTGTGTGATGATTGATGGAGCCAGTAAACGTTTAGTTTTGTTTAGTTTCGGTTAACATAAAAAAACGTACAACAAAATATCGGAAAAAATTGCTCTATTGTGAGTACAAAAGGAGTTGAGTGCACTTCGTCAATTGTCATTGAGTAGGTCGTATTTCCATTCCAGGATGTGTGAAATTTGAATTCAATGATATGTCATTGCTTACAAAAAATAATTTTGTGCTGAGACGGAGTCGATCTCTTCTTCTAAGTATATATTTTTATAATATTTATGTGTATTTGATCCATTTATCATCATTAGAATCATTATCGTGTATCGTTTCTGTTGTTTTACCAAGCATGAAATATGTTTCAAAATGTATGTTCAGAATTTCCAGTTTTTGTGTGATTAGCTAAAATATTTTAGCGCGATTTGACCTATTTTTAAACTTTAAGTCAAGATCTGTGTTCTCTCGTTCTATGTTTTAATTTTTAAGTGAATATTATGAATAGGTAATAATATATTAATGCTAAAAAATAATATACTCACAAATTAAAATATCGTAAAAATCAAAAGAGAGACTACAGCTAATATCCATAAAGTTAAATTTAATAACAGGTTAATCACTTTAATATTGAAGCTAAGATATCAGAAAATTGGAACTGTTGTACGAACATTTTGATTTATTATGCGGTTAAGTAAGACGGAGACAGCAAATGCGTGTACAACGTCCTCTAAATAATATTACAATTTATTAGTGGCAGTGTAACTGCTCCACGTGCCACCAAAACACCCTCCCACTAAGTTGGGAATATATAGGTCAGTGGCCCATTTCTGTCGCCGACCGGGAAAACTAATCAGTATACTGTATACACAAACATGCACGTAATAATAACTGGTTCTCTTAAAGTTTTATTTTTGTATACTTTTATCGATGTTTTCAGTTTTGTGAATTATAATGTAAAGTTAGTATCGTATCGTTTTAGCTGAACGCTGTGCGTGTTCTCAAATCGTCTCATATATAGCTGGTCTATGGCAACAATCGCCTTCTTTTTGTAATTTTTTTATATTATTTATCGTGTTCAACTCGAGTAGCCTATCATTAATTTATATCTCGATCAGTTCTAATACCCTAGTATTATTATAGTATAAAATATACATGAATTTTACTTCATATAACTTGCAGTCCTTTGAATTCTTTATCAATAGACGTCAAAAGTCTATTTTTATTATTTATTCCGTATTAGACCAAAGGAGCCATTTATTAATAGTTATTATTGTATTTTACGTAGGTGCATTCGTCATATAATTTATTTACTTGTTTTTCATAGAGACAATATATTGGAATATCACCTACGTGTGAGCTTATTGCAATGGTTGTTTTTATTTATATATACTATTGTGAATTTTATATTTTGTATTTTATCCACAAATACATCAATATATCGTCAAATACACTTGTATTAAGTATAGATGACGACTGGGTTGCAGTCTATGCGCACTGACACAATCGTGATTAACTATTTACTAATAATAACTTAATTTTCTTATGATTATATTGTGTTGAGAAAAAATTGTTAAAATGATGATTTTATATTTTATATTCGTCGTTATTTACTCCAAAATTACATTGTAATACACATTGTGCAGAGCATTGTTTATTAATCTTAAGTTCAAACAAAATCATTAACATTTATATACTGACATAAGCTCATGTCATTACGCTTAGCTCATGTCATTACGCTTAGCTCATCAGTAGGTACTTTCCTGGAAATCCCGACCACTACTGATCGAACTATTCACACCATCCGAACACGCACAAGGTATCGGTGGGTCTTTAGTAGTAGTTACGCAGCGGAGTATGAACCATAACAGGTAACGGGGCACGCGTATAATAATTATTATATTATTAATTAGATATTACGATCCCGACCAACGCAATGCACAATGTGTGTATCGCTATTAGTAGTTATATATTAAATAAGACTATATAGCTAGGCAACACCAATGAAATCGTGTATTGCTCATCGTTTTAATTTGGAACGTTCGTTCGCCAAGTATTAAAAAATATGATTCAGGTATAACTGTACATTAATAGGAGAAATTATTCTCAATCAACAGCCAAGACTCGGGTATCGTTGATGATAATGAAGTCTTTGAAGACGCGAGATATCATTAAATCATCTGTATTTTGTTTTCAATCATTCTGTATTTATCGTGATACTATATGGTTGTGTTTATTTATTATCTTTTCTGGTTAATTTTGGTGGCACTCTAAATAATTATTTATAAATTATTTAGGAATCCAAGGATACCTAATAATTTCCCGACAGCATTTATACTCGTGACGTTGCATTGGCTGAATAATGAATAAACACAACACTGTAGCAGACTTTCTTCAATTTAAAATATTAATGGGAGCAAATGTCACACAATGCAAATAAAAGTTTCATACTTGGGCATTTTGGAAAAAAAAAACGTTATGTAAAATGATTTAAGAATCGGTAACAAATATTATAAAGTATTCACATGAAACATATTATGAAACTGTTGTCTAACTAAATTTAAATTTTTGACTTCTACCAGTTTTTTATTTGATCTAATTCGCCTTTTAGGGTTTCCAGGACCAAATTATATGAATGTATCGTCATATTATTATTTGAATATGAATTTATTTATACTTAATATATGGGTCAAATTGTGGAGACTCTTAATTATTTTGTTTCATATTTGATAGAAATTTAATCAATTATTATAATCTCTTGTCATTTTAATTTTAGATAATTGTATTGACAGCAGATTTCATAACTTTGAACAGAATTACCCACAAAGTCTCTAATTTTAAATCCATATTAATATTGACATGTACCGAAAATGTATTTTCTGCTTGTAAATTAAATTACTATGTCATTTATTAAAATTCCTTAATTTTGGTGTGTTTTAAAACAATTTCATATTGTTTTTAGGATGATGTATTTTGGTTGTAGGTTAGGTAAAGGATCACAGGATCGGCTTTTCTGTTCAAACAAATATATTTGCAACTATGCAACTACATAAAAATCGTTGAAAAAGGGGAAAAGTGTATCATTTGTGTGAAGCAGTTAAAATGTCAACGATTGAATATACTGTAATACAAAATTGAAAAGAGGAAAGCGTGTTATTTATGTTGAATAAGTTGAACTGTCAAAGATTGAATTTACTGTAATATAAAATACCATTATGTATTATAAAATTAATTGTATGAAAGTGCATACCTTTCAAAAATATATATGTATAGTATGTACCTACACATACAGGAATATTAGTTAATTATCCCAACGACGAAGAAAATATATTTGGTTCTTATTGCTCTTTAGGCCAAAGTTAATTCGAAGTTCAAAAACAGAAAATGGATTGTATAAACACAAATATTTATTATTAATTGAAAGCCGATCTCTGTACTCCATCTATGACATTAACCATTCAACTTATTTTAATAAATCGACGACGTTTTAATCTTGCTTGTTGTTGGGCTATTTTAATCAAAACTCTCAGTATTTTATTTATTAATCAGTAAAATGAAATATATAATTTATTACTAAAAAAAAAAAAAATGATCTAACAGAAAATTCAATATTTTTTTCAAAAATCAATACATCCCTATCTTTACCCAGAATCGACAATTTTAAAATAAATAAATAATAGTTGTGATAGAGGACTTGTAGCCATGAAATGTCACAAAATATGCATTTGAATACCCAAAATAGAGATTAAATGGAAAATAAAAAATGTATCTATAACGTATGCATTTTAAAAATAAAATTAAAAATACCTATTTGTATTTTTTTATTATATTTTATTTAACTGCATTCACTATTTTGAAATAGTTTTATTTATTCCAGATGTTACAACTTAAAGTATTCAATTGTATTATAAACTATGCATTTATACAAATTATAAAATTGTCAGATTTCTAGGAAAACGTGATCTAGGGCCATTCAAAAACCATATTATACGACAGGAAAACCAAAAAAAATAAAAATGCTCATTTACTTGCAAAATAAAATTTCAAAACTAGCTTTGAGAAAGCATGAAACATGGTTGTTTTGTACTCAGCTATCTTTATGACTGTGCAAAACAAATATGCAAATAAGTCCTCTATAATCGTTAATTTCAAGTCAACATTAGATTACCTACACTGCATTTATCGCTGTTGTGTTTTATAAAGAGGAAAACAATTTCTATAATTGTTCGGATTACAATTTGTAACCTTAATCGCTGTAAAAAATGTATATCTAATATTCTAATATAAATAATGTATAAGCATTGAAGTGTTGCAATCAAATTATTTGAAACCAACTTTTTGTGAATAATGAATGAACATAATTTATTTATCCATCAAAAATAGTGCATTTTGCAGTAGATGCAGTTAATGCCGCCGTGATGGGAGAACGTATTGTACAATTTGTATTCATTTTTAAATAATAATGCATTTTTTTTATGAAAACGTTCTTCGTATATTATATAGTATTCCTATTCTACAAGTGATCCATATAATGTAAGACACTCATTATTTCAAAAAACATTAGGTAACATTTTTTACAAAGCTCTTGCAAACAAAAATGGATATCAACAACACTCACTCTACACACATAGGCTGCAGACAAAAAACACCAACGTTTTTAAAAATATTTCCTTTACATGATTTAAGTAGTTACAAAATGAATTTTTTGGAAACAAATATACAAAAAAATGTATAAAATATAAAGATCACAAAAAAATGTTAAAAAATAATATTAAAAATGTATATTTTATATTTTGTACACTTGAAAAAAATGATAGGTAATACTTTTTAGTGAAATTTCTTCTTTTGTCGTAGTTTATTTTTTTTTTAAGCTACCTACTCTGTAACAAAAATACTTTACTAATTTAATTAAAGTGAAACTATTTACGTTTTATTTTAAATATATTTTATAATTTTTATTACTTTTGTTTTACCTTAAAATTGGTTACATTTCACAATCCAAGTGTTCTTAATATTTCAAACAAAAATTAACGCTGATTATCCAACAAAAGTATTTTGTAGATAAAAACCTTCTCTCTACATTCATAGATGTGATGTGGCCATGTGGGTGTATTTAAAATACATAATGTCGTTGATGTTCGTATATCATCTGGTAAATCATCTGGATCGTTGAGTTATCTTTTCTGTATAATTTTTTTGAATATTTTTGTAACCCGTACTTTTTCAAAAACTGAATCAAGTTTATTTCTAATTTGACGACCAATATTATTGAAAGCCTGATGAGTATTTATTTTTTCTACCTCAATGATTTTTATGGACTCACTTAATCAAGTGTAAAAAACGATAAAATAAACATTTGGTGTACATTTCAAATGTCTACGTGTCATTGTAAAATCAATACATTCATAGCTGAGTATCTAAAATATAATAAAATTCTAAGCGACGAGTGACGTACATCATTATATCATAGTATAAATATCAAGTATAAGTTATGACAACAGTATATTATGTGCACTCAATGATTGCTGTCACACCGTTTCAAACATACTTTTATAGATTTCATTAGAAATCAAACAAAACAATAAAAGCCAAAATGGCTTAAAGGCCTTTTACTGACGATATAAAAAAACTGACTTATATAAATGATTATATAAAATAACATTGTGGGTTGTCTCGCGTCCTAAAATGCTTTCAAGGCTTCCTTCTTACTTCTTAGGTTTCTGCATGCAGCATTCAAACTTGAAAAGCCATCTAAAACATTAATAAATCCTGAATTAGAGTTCTTTTAGAATATATATTTATATGGTTGTATGGAAAGGCATACTTAAAGAACATCGAATAGTGGGTAGAATATAATTCAATGAATAAGTAATGACAATTCGAATACCTATATATTTTATATTATTATTTTATATATATAAATGTTATACTATACATATTCTTACTATATTTTTTAATGCTATCAGCGTTAAAGTGTAACCACCGAAAAGATTTTACCGTGATAATTTACAAATACATTGGGGTGTTTGAGGCACTTTGAGTGTTATTATTTTCTTTTTTTTCTTTTTCGTTTTTATCGAATATCGTTTTTTGGTTTATTTTGGAACATATTCTAAGAGTTAGAAATAATCGATATAATATAGCCGTATTGGTGCCATACCATAAAGGTACTTATATTTCACCCGCAGTTTAAAAGGGACATTGGCGTATATAGGATTTGGTCTCAGTGGGTAGAGAGGGAGTATGTATTTACTCAGAGCTCACTGACTCGAGGATAGCCCTGTCCTCTGATCTCCTCACATCATTCCTCATCAAAAGTTTTCCGTATACTGTGATCAATTAATGATATTACAAACACAAAATAAACCTTCAAATCGTATATAACATGTTACCTGATAAGTTAAATATGTTTCACTAAAAAAAAAATATATATATGCGGCACTTTAACATTAATTTCTACCTAATATACTCTATTAGTAATCAATATCTAAAGCACAAAATCCGAATTGATATTTTTGAGACTTAATTTATCAATGACTCCTTTGACTGTTATAGTTTTGACATTCCGGTGACGTACCAAAAAAGGCTAACACATTTAATCTTTATTCTTTCCCCCAAAAAATAATAATAACAATACAAATGAATATGATTCTATATAATATAGTACCTATAGGTATATTCCATGTTTGTTTTCAATTATTATTTCGTTTGTATAGCGTTTTACATTATAGTATTCATATTATTTTTGTATAATGAAAACGTCTTATAGCTTTAAAAAATAAAACTCATTAAAGACATTCTATGCGCTATATTTTACTGTGGAGCTGATTAAGTCCATATTTAATGGTGTATCTGATATTTGCCACATCAGCCCCGTGTAGGTAAGTGTATTCGTTATTATCATAGATTGGGCATTTTAATTTTTCTTAAATTTAAATTAATATCCGATTATTTGGATTTCAAAGTACTATATTATAAAAATGAAAACTAAACTGTCAATGATCATAGTTATTCGTATAAGACAATTAACATCATAAAAACAGTCAGTTAATTATTTTTTTTATTTGATTTAAACCGTTACAACAATGGTTATTGGCTTGAACAGTTAATTAATGTATACTTTCAAAATGGTACTTACTGTTGACATTAGTTTCAATCAAAAGAATTTAAAAAATGGCTATAAATACCTACTTTATTTTTGAAAACAGATACCTTGTGACTATATGGTATGTAATTTACATTTTCCACTCAATCATTTGTTATCAAATGAGTTCATCAAAGAAAAACAAAAAATATGATTGATGAACTGATTTTGGTCATATCTCCTCAGAAATAATTTTTAGTTGCGCCACTGGATAGGATGAAGACTTTGTTTATTTCGGTAGGAGAGTTTTTATTACTTTTAATAACCACCCAAAGTTACAGCATAATATATTATAACAACGCATTTTAAACAACCTAATCGGTTTTAATCGGTTATTGAAACTACTGCTGGAAGGCTGATTTTTATCAATATCTGTGTCCAAATCTGAATTTGAAGTACTTGTACATCTATGTCTACACTGAAGAAAAACTATACACAATTTTGATTAAGAATAATGATTTTTTTATTTGGATTGTGCATCAGATTATATCAGTTTACTTCTGTGAAAGTACTTTCATTTATCAACTTTTTTATACAATTATACCGATGACTGACTACCACGGTTGTTTTAATAAGTGGTTTATTATATTATATAGGTAGCTAATTTAAGTAAACAAAACCATACACTCGATTTAAGTGTAAAATTTATTTACATTAGCGTATATCACAGTAGATATCGTATTCAATTTTGTGTTCAACTAAATATCATGATTTCTTTTTATATACCTACTTCTGTATTTGTCTTATAAGTTACAGATATCATATAATTTAATAGTTCTTCACACATGTGCTTTACTTATGTTTTATCAATAAATTTGACCTTTGTAAAAATTTGAACTGCTTTATGGTTACGTTACTTTTAAGTTATGACTTACAACAAATAACAATTATAGTTACGTCCTACAGTATACTTGTTGTCCAAATCGTGTAATAAAAACATGACTACCATTGCATAACGTAAACACTTACCTAACCGGGCTAACGTACATAAACTTAGAATAATAGGTACTACGAAAAATACTTACTCGCGGAAAATGGACACAGTCATACACAACCATTAATCCAAAGTTACGTGAACATTCATCTATCAATTAACATTATCAGATAAAACGCATTATAAATGTATTGATTGAAAGCTATATACGGAGGTGTTTTATAAGTTTCAATAAACGATAGCAAATTACATTAGACTTTATATCAGAATAACCAAATATGTACCTCTCAATATATTGTATATAATATGATAATATAATATCGTATTAATATATTATCATAATAGCTATCGGTGTTCAGATTTGGTAAAAATCACTATTGTTTTTTTTTTTTTTTTTTTTAACTATTTTGATCTAGAAATATTATGAGTCATCTTGAGCTTGAGTCATGGCAATCGCTGTAGTGCGATATGACTGGAAAATAATTAGAGAAAAATATCGTAAGAAAAAATATCCGAGAGGAAATATATATTTGAATATTTCACATTTATTTGTATGTACAATACGCCATTGACGTTGAAACCGTGAAGTCCACGTACGTTCGTTTCAACTTTGTAAGCACACCTTCATAAGAAAATCGTTGCCTGCCAGAAAATCAATGTACGTAAATTATATTATTAGATAAATAACTGAACATCTTCGATCGTGACTTTTGAACATAAATGTACCTATAACACTATGATAATGCAATGATATAAATGATAACAAGTAGGAGGAAAGTATATTTATCAAAACACAATATGCAACAAGTCAATATCTATAACAAACACATTTATGAGTCATTCGACTCAGACATCTACGTCTTGTCATTTGACAGTGTAACTTTATGTTCATTTCAGAGTTATGTCATTGTCGGCTATCATCGTCTTATGATGATAATTTTGAATTTACTTAGTCCATAGTTTAAATTTATAAGTTGTAATATATAAATAATATGCTTTATAATTTATAATTTATAATTTATATTATAATAAACGTATGGGGTGAAAAGGCTAGGTGAAGACATGTTCTGGTGTGAAAAATAAACGCAATTCAAATACTACGCGGTAAAACTATTATTAAGCAATCGGTATTTCAAAACGAATAATTCATCCTATAATCGTGAAAACAACAGGAAGTCATTAAAATTCCCAGACAGAC